>NW_028187855.1:0-49000 GCF_964204655.1 Triturus cristatus | reverse complement strand
TACTACTCACTCTATACTACTCTCTACCACTCACTCTACTACTCTCTACCACTCACTCTCTACTACTCTACTTCACTCTCTACCACTCACTCTCTACTACTCTCTCTCTACTACTCACTCTACTCCTCACTCTACTACTCTCTACTACTCACTCTACTACTCACACTCTACTACTCACTCTCTACTACTCACTCTCTACCACTCTCTACTACTCACTCTCCACTACTCACTCTCTACTACTCGCTCTCTACTACTCTCTACTATTCACTCTACTACTCTCTCTACTACTCACTCTCTACTACTCTCTATTACTCACTCTCTACTACTCACTCTCTACTACTCTCTACTACTCACTCTCCACTACTCACTCTCCACTACTCGCTCTCTACTACTCTCTACTATTCACTCTACTACTCCCTCTCTACTACTCTACTACTCTCTACTACTCTCTCTTCTACTCACTCTCTACTACTTTCTCTAATACTCACTCTCTACTGCGTTCTCTCTACTACTCCCTACTACTCACTCTACTACTCACTCTCTACTACTCATTATCTACTACTCTACTGCTCTCTACTACTCACTCTCTACTCACTCTCTACTCCTATACTACTCCCTTCTACTCTGCCTACTACTCACTCTCTACTACTCACTCTCTACTACTCTCTACTACTCACTCTTAACCACTCACTCTCTACTACTCTGTACTACTCACTCTCTACTACTCTATACTACTCACTCTCTACTACTCACTCTCTACTACTCACTCTCTACTACTCACTCTCTAGTACTCACTCTCTACTACTCTCTACTATTCACTCTACTACTCTCTCTCTACTACTCTCTACTACTCACTCTCTACTGCTCTCTATTACTCTATTTGCTACTCACTCTCTACTACTCACTCTCTACTACTCATTCTCTACTATTCTCTACTACTCACTCTCTACTACTCTACTACTCACTCTCTACTACTCTCTACTAACACTCTACTACTCTACTACTCTCTACTACTCACTCTCTATTACCCACTCTCTACTACTCTCTACTACTCACTCTCTACTACTCACTCTCTACTACTCTCTACTACTCACTCTCAACTACTCACTCTCTACTACTCTCTACTACTCACTCTCTACTACTCACTTTCTAGTACTCACTCTCTACTACTCTCTACTATTCACTCTACTACTCTCTCTCTACTACTCACTCTCTACTGCTCCCTATTACTCTATTTGCTACTCACTCTCTACTACTCACTCTCTACTACTCATTCTCTACTTCTCTACTACTCATCTCACCACACACACTCTACTACTCTACTACTCACTCTGTACTTCTCTCTACTAACTCTCTACTACTCTACTACTCTCTACTACTCACTCTCTATTACCCACTCTCTACTACTCTCTACTACTCAGTCTCTACTACTCATTCTCTACTACTCATTCTCTACTACTCACCTCTCTACTACTCTCTACTACTCACTCTACTACTCTCTACTACTCTCTACCACTCACTCTCTACTACTCTACTACTCACTCTCTACTACTCTCCACTACTCTCTCTCTTCTACTCCCTCTCTACTACTCATTCTCTACTACTCATTCTCTACTACTCACTCTCTACTACTCTCTACTACTCACTCTACTATTCTCTACTACTCTCTACCACTCACTCTCTACTACTCTACTACTCACTCTCTACTACTCTCCACTACTTTCTCTCTTCTACTCCCTCTCTACAACTCACTCTACTACTCTCTACTACTCACTCTCTACTACTCTCTCTCTACTACTCACTCTCTACTACTCACTCTCTACTACTCGCTCTCTACTACTCGCTCTCTACTACTCTCTACTACTCACTCTCCACTACTCACTCTCCACTACTCACTCTCCACTACTCACTCACTCTCTATTACTCTCTACTACTCACTCTCTACTACTCACTCTCTACTACTCCACTACTCTCTCCACTACTCATTATCTACTACTCACTCTCTACTACTCTACTACTCTCTACTACTCTTTCTACTACTCACTCTATACTACTCTCTACCACTCACTCTACTACTCTCTACCACTCACTCTCTACTACTCTACTACTCACTCTCTACCACTCTCTCTCTACTACTCTCTCTCTACTACTCACTCTACTCCTCACTCTACTACTCTCTACTACTCACTCTCTACTACTCACTCTCTACTACTCACTCTCTACTACTCACTCTCTACCACTCTCTACTACTCACTCTCCACTACTCACTCTCTACTACTCGCTCTTACTACTCTCTACTATTCACTCTACACTCTCTCTACTACTCCACTCTCTACTACTCTCTATTACTCACTCTCTACTACTCACTCTCTACTCCTCTCTACTACTCACTCTCCACTACTCACTCTCCACCTACTCGCTCTCTACTACTCTCTACTATTCACTCTACTACTCCTCTCTACCTACTCTACTACTCTCTACTACTCTCTCTTCTACTCACTCTCTACTACTATACTACTCCCTTCTACTCTCTGCCTACTACTCACTCTCTACTACTCACTCTCTACTACTCTCTACTACTCACCCTCAACTACTCACTCTCTACTACTCTCTACTACTCACTCTCTACTACTCACTTTCTAGTACTCACTCTCTACTACTCTCTACTATTCACTCTACTACTCTCTCTCTACTACTCACTCTCTACTGCTCCCTATTACTCTATTTGCTACTCACTCTCTACTACTCACTCTCTACTACTCATTCTCTACTATTCGCTACTACTCACTCTCTACCACTCACTCTCTACTACTCTACTACTCACTCTGTACTTCTCTCTACTAACTCTCTACTACTCTACTACTCTCTACTACTCACTCTCTATTACCCACTCTCTACTACTCTCTACTACTCACTCTCTACTACTCATTCTCTACTACTCATTCTCTACTACTCACTCTCTACTACTCTCTACTACTCACTCTACTATTCTCTACTACTCTCTACCACACACTCTCTACTACTCTACTACTCACTCTCTACTACTCTCCACTACTTTCTCTCTTCTACTCCCTCTCTACAACTCACTCTACTACTCTCTACTACTCACTCTCTACTACTCTCTCTCTACTACTCACTCTCTACTACTCACTCTCTACTACTTGCTCTCTACTACTCACTCTCTACTACTCGCTCTCTACTACTCGCTCTCTACTACTCTCTACTACTCACTCTCCACTACTCACTCTCTACTACTCGCTCTCTACTACTCACTCTCTATTACTCTCTACTACTCACTCTCTACTACTCACTCTCTACTACTCCACTACTCTCTCTACTACTCATTATCTACTACTCACTCTCTACTACTCTACTACTCTCTACTACTCTTTCTACTACTCACTCTATACTACTCTCTACCACTCACTCTACTACTCTCTACCACTCACTCTCTACTACTCTACTACTCACTCTCTACCACTCACTCTCTACTACTCTCTCTCTACTACTCACTCTACTCCTCACTCTACTACTCTCTACTACTCACTCTCTACTACTCACTCTCTACTACTCACTCTCTACTACTCACTCTCTACCACTCTCTACTACTCACTCTCCACTACTCACTCTCTACTACTCGCTCTCTACTACTCTCTACTATTCACTCTACTACTCTCTCTACTACTCACTCTCTACTACTCTCTATTACTCACTCTCTACTACTCACTCTCTACTACTCTCTACTACTCACTCTCCACTACTCACTCTCCCTACTCGCTCTCTACTACTCTCTACTATTCACTCTACTACTCCCTCTCTACTACTCTACTACTCTCTACTACTCTCTCTTCTACTCACTCTCTACTACTTTCTCTAATACTCACTCTCTACTGCGTTCTCTCTACTACTCCCTACTACTCACTCTACTACTCACTCTCTACTACTCATTATCTACTACTCTACTGCTCTCTACTACTCACTCTCTACTCACTCTCTACTCCTATACTACTCCCTTCTACTCTGCCTACTACTCACTCTCTACTACTCACTCTCTACTACTCTCTACTACTCACTCTTAACCACTCACTCTCTACTACTCTGTACTACTCACTCTCTACTACTCTATACTACTCACTCTCTACTACTCACTCTCTACTACTCACTCTCTACTACTCACTCTCTACTACTCACTCTCTACTACTCTCTACTATTCACTCTACTACTCTCTCTCTACTACTCTCTACTACTCACTCTCTACTGCTCTCTATTACTCTATTTGCTACTCACTCTCTACTACTCACTCTCTACTACTCATTCTCTACTATTCTCTACTACTCACTCTCTACTACTCTACTACTCACTCTCTACTACTCTCTACTAACACTCTACTACTCTACTACTCTCTACTACTCACTCTCTATTACCCACTCTCTACTACTCTCTACTACTCACTCTCTACTACTCACTCTCTACTACTACTCACTCGCTAGTACTCTCTACTTCTCACTCTCTACTACTCACTCTCTACTACTCTCTACTACTCTCTACTACTACTCTCTACTACTCACTCTCTACTACTCTCTACTACTCACTCTACTAACCTCTACTACTCTCTACTACTCACTCTCTACTCACTCTCTACTACTATACTACTCCCTTCTACTCTCTGCCTACTACTCACTCTCTACTACTCACTCTCTACTACTCTCTACTACTCACTCTCAACTACTCACTCTCTACTACTCTCTACTACTCACTCTCTACTACTCACTTTCTAGTACTCACTCTCTACTACTCTCTACTATTCACTCTACTACTCTCTCTCTACTACTCACTCTCTACTGCTCCCTATTACTCTATTTGCTACTCACTCTCTACTACTCACTCTCTACTACTCATTCTCTACTATTCTCTACTACTCACTCTCTACCACTCACTCTCTACTACTCTACTACTCACTCTGTACTTCTCTCTACTAACTCTCTACTACTCTACTACTCTCTACTACTCACTCTCTATTACCCACTCTCTACTACTCTCTACTACTCACTCTCTACTACTCATTCTCTACTACTCATTCTCTACTACTCACTCTCTACTACTCTCTACTACTCACTCTACTACTCTCTACTACTCTCTACCACTCACTCTCTACTACTCTACTACTCACTCTCTACTACTCTCCACTACTCTCTCTCTTCTACTCCCTCTCTACTACTCATTCTCTACTTCTCATTCTCTACTACTCACTCTCTACTACTCTCTACTACTCACTCTACTATTCTCTACTACTCTCTACCACTCACTCTCTACTACTCTACTACTCACTCTCTACTACTCTCCACTACTTTCTCTCTTCTACTCATTCTCTACTACTCATTCTCTACTACTCACTCTCTACTACTCTCTACTACTCACTCTACTACTCTCTACTACTCTCTACCACTCACTCTCTACTACTCTACTACTCACTCTCTACTACTCTCCACTACTCTCTCTCTTCTACTCCCTCTCTACTACTCATTCTCTACTACTCATTCTCTACTACTCACTCTCTACTACTCTCTACTACTCACTCTACTATTCTCTACTACTCTCTACCACTCACTCTCTACTACTCTACTACTCACTCTCTACTACTCTCCACTACTTTCTCTCTTCTACTCCCTCTCTACAACTCACTCTACTACTCTCTACTACTCACTCTCTACTACTCTCTCTCTACTACTCACTCTCTACTACTCACTCTCTACTACTCACTCTCTACTACTCACTCTCTACTACTCGCTCTCTACTACTCGCTCTCTACTACTCTCACGCTTTGCAGCACACCGCACGTCGCACGCCGGAGGAGCCGGAGGAGCAAGAGAGAGAGAGAGAGCGCGGCGCTGAACCAGCGCCGACGCCACCACCGCTACTGCCACCGCTAGTTACGGACATCGAAGAAACGGAGCTGAGCAGAGTTGAGGCGGCGCTGGTGCCGTCATCTCCATCGCCGTTACCGCTTTTACCGGTACAGGCATCGCCACCAGACACCGTTACCACCAGCTGCTATCAATCACTGCTGCAGCGCCATTGTTCCGTAGAGCCCCGCAGAGCCAGCGACGGCCAGTAACGGGACTTGCATCAAGCATCCACTAAACCACTAAATCATTGGAGATGGAGAACGCACAGCGGTGAATCTGTACTTTACGGTGAGCGCAAAGGGGGGAGCGCAGCGATACTCCTTCACCTAAGGAGCGGGTCTTGCTTCTACCTTTCTACCCTCACGCTTAGCTATTGGAAGTGCGGTGAGGACCATGTAAAAAAAAAAAAAAAAAAAAGCAGAGGGGGTAAACTAGAGCAGGAGGTGCAGAGCAGAGAGGCGCAGCGAACTAAGGCGTCAGCAGCCCTGGTTGTAAATAGTGGTCTGATACCACTAAAACCACTGAAGGGCGTTTGTCAAGTTAACTGCTAAGCACTATTTATCCTATTTAACCTGCTCGGACATTCCCCTGACTGCTTGTTATTGGGCTTCTCTTAACACGCTTTTAACACGCTTAGCCCTGGCGATATGAGATTAGGGCGGATCCGCGGTTGCCCCATGAACAAAGGGGGGGCAAATAACCGCATGAAGAAAGGTAAGAAAGGCAAAGCATCACAGAATGAGCTGGATGGCACAAGCGAAAAGCCATTGTCTAAATCTAGGCAATTAAGCCAGAAGGAAGGCTCACTAATTGACTTAACAAACATCAATTCTAATAGCCTGTGCAGTGAGCAATTGACACAGGGAAAAAAAGGCAGCAGAACAAAAACCAGTATTGCACTGCTCCAACCGAAAATCTACACAAAGTTTCATTTCTTAAAAAATGCGGCGGACACACTTCTCTCAAACACCAATGAATCTTTAGGCTTACAGCAACCCATCGAACCATCTCAGCCTACTCAGCCTGTGCAGTACTCTGGCCTGCAACCAGTCAATAACAGCAACGGAAGCAACGGAAGCCCCTGCCATAGGGTTCGGGGGCCATTACAAGTGACATCAACCCCTCAGCGTGACGAAAGCTGCACTACAAGGGGCAGGATAACCAAAGGGCCTCTGTCAGGAACAAAAATCCTCTTAGAAGCAAATCTGATCCAAGTGCATAGGGCAGAGAACAACAACAAAAAAGATTGTCCAACAGATATTCTTTACAAAAGCTTCACAGTCCCTTGCACCCATCTCAATGAAACCTCTTGCGAGGGCAATACAGTTGGCAATACAGTTGGCACAGCCAACTCTCTAATATTCTCTAATACTCTCTCTCTGCTACTCACCCTACTTCTCTATACTACTCAATCTCTATTACTCACTCTCTACTACTCACTCTCTACTACTCACTCTCTACTACTCACTCTTTACTACTCACTCTCTAATACTCACTCTCTATTACTCACTCTACTACTCGCTCTCTGCTACTCTTTACTACTCTACTACTCACTCTCTATTGCTCTCTACTACTCTATCTGCTACTCACTCTCTACTACTCACTCTCTACTATTCTCTACTACTCACTCTGTACTACTCATTCTCTACTACTCTACTACTTACTCTCTACTACTCTCTACCACTTACTCTCTACTACTCTACTACTCACTCTCTACTACTCTCTACTACTCTCTCTATTCTACTCCTTCTCTGCAACTCACTCTACTACTCTCTACTACTCACTCTCTACTACTCTCTCTCTACTACTCGCTCTCTACTACTTGCTCTCTACTACTTGATCTCTACTACTCTCTACTACTCACTCTCCACTACTCACTCTCTACTACTCTCTCTCTACTACTCTCTACTACTCTCTCTACTACTCATTCTCTACTACTCACTCTCTACTACTCTACTACTCTCTACTACTCTTTCTACTACTCACTCTATACTACTCTCTACTAACTCTACTATTCTCTACCACTCACTCTCTACTACTCTACTACTCACTCTCTACCACTCTCTACTACTCTCTCTCTCTACTACTCACTCTACTACTCACTCTACTACTCTCTACTACTCACTCTCTACTACTCACTCTCTACTATTCACTCTCTACTACTCACTCTCTACCACTCTCTACTACTCACTCTCCACTACTCACTCTCTACTACTCGCTCTCTACTACTCTCTACTATTTACTCTACTACTCTCTCTCTACTACTCACTCTCTACTACTCTCTACTACTCACTCTCTACTACTCACTCTCTACTACTCTCTACTACTCACTCTCCACTACTCACTCTCCACTACTCGCTCGCTAATACTCTCTACTATTCACTCTACTACTCTCTCTCTACTACTCACTCTCTACGTCTCTCTACTACTCACTCTCTACTACTCACTCTCTACTACTTTCTACTACTCACTCTCTACTACTCTCTGTCTACTACTCTGTAATACTCTCTACTACTCACTCTCTACTACTCACTCTCTACTACTCTCTCTCTACTTCTCTCTACTACTCACTCTACTACTCACTCTCTAATATTTCTAATACTCTCTCTCTGCTACTCACCCTACTACTCTATACTACTCACTCTCTATTACTCACTCTACTACTCACTCTCTACTACTCACTCTCTACTACTCACTCTCTACTACTCACTCTCTAATACTCACTCTCTATTACGTACTCTACTACTCACTCTCTGCTACTCTTTACTACTCCACTACTCACTCTCTATTGCTCTCTACTACTCTATCTGCTACTCACTCTCTACTACTCACTCTCTACTATTCTCTACTACTCACGCTGTACTACTCATTCTCTACTACTCTACTACTCACTCTCTACTACTCTCTACCACTTACTCTCTACTACTCTACTACTCACTCTCTACTACTCTCTACTTCTCTCTTTATTCTACTCCCTCTCTACAACTCACTCTACTACTCTCTACTACTCACTCTCTACTACTCTCTCTCTACTACTCACTCTCTACTACTCGCTCTCTACTACTTGCTCTCTACTACTCTCTACTACTCACTCTCCTCTACTCACTCTCTACTACTCTCTCTCTACTACTCTCTACTACTCCCTCTACTACTCATTCTCTACTACTCTACTACTCTCTACTACTCTTTCTACTACTCACTCTCTACTACTCTCTACTACTCACTCTACTATTCTCTACCACTCGCTCTCTACTACTCTACTACTCACTCTCTACCACTCTCTACTACTCTCTCTCTACTACTCACTCTACTACTCACTCTACTACTCACTCTCCACTACTCACTCTCTACTACTCTCTCTCTACTACTTACTCTCTACTACTCACTTTCTACTACTCACTCTCTACTACTCACTCTCTACCACTCTCTACTAATCACTCTCCACTACTCACTCTCTACTACTCGCTCTCTACTACTCTCTACTATTTACTCTACTACTCTCTCTCTACTACTCATTCTCTACTACTCTCTACTACTCACTCTCTACTACTCACTCTCTACTACTCTCTACTACTTACTCTCCACTACTCACTCTCCACTACTCGCTCTCTACTACTCTCTACTATTCACTCTTCTACTCACTCTCTACTACTCTACTACTGTCTACTACTCTCTCTTCTACTCACTCTCTACTACTCTCTCTAATGCTCACTCTCTTTTACGTTCTCTCTACTACTCCCTACTACTCACTCTACTACTCACTCTCCACTACTCTCTACTACTCATCTACTACTCCACTACTCTCTACTACTCACTCTCTACTCACTCTCTACTACTATACTACTCCCTTCTACTCTCTGCCTACTACTCACTCTCTACTACTCACTCTCTACTACTCTCTACTACTCACTCTCAACTACTCACTCTCTACTACTCTCTACTACTCACTCTCTACTACTCACTTTCTAGTACTCACTCTCTACTACTCTCTACTATTCACTCTACTACTCTCTCTCTACTACTCACTCTCTACTACTCTCTACTACTCACTCTCTACTACTCACTCTCTACTACTCTCTACTACTCACTCTCCACTACTCACTCTCCACTACTCGCTCGCTAATACTCTCTACTATTCACTCTACTACTCTCTCTCTACTACTCACTCTCTACGTCTCTCTACTACTCACTCTCTACTACTCACTCTCTACTACTTTCTACTACTCACTCTCTACTACTCTCTGTCTACTACTCTGTAATACTCTCTACTACTCACTCTCTACTACTCACTCTCTACTACTCTCTCTCTACTTCTCTCTACTACTCACTCTACTACTCACTCTCTAATATTTCTAATACTCTCTCTCTGCTACTCACCCTACTACTCTATACTACTCACTCTCTATTACTCACTCTACTACTCACTCTCTACTACTCACTCTCTACTACTCACTCTCTACTACTCACTCTCTAATACTCACTCTCTATTACGTACTCTACTACTCACTCTCTGCTACTCTTTACTACTCCACTACTCACTCTCTATTGCTCTCTACTACTCTATCTGCTACTCACTCTCTACTACTCACTCTCTACTATTCTCTACTACTCACGCTGTACTACTCATTCTCTACTACTCTACTACTCACTCTCTACTACTCTCTACCACTTACTCTCTACTACTCTACTACTCACTCTCTACTACTCTCTACTTCTCTCTTTATTCTACTCCCTCTCTACAACTCACTCTACTACTCTCTACTACTCACTCTCTACTACTCTCTCTCTACTACTCACTCTCTACTACTCGCTCTCTACTACTTGCTCTCTACTACTCTCTACTACTCACTCTCCTCTACTCACTCTCTACTACTCTCTCTCTACTACTCTCTACTACTCCCTCTACTACTCATTCTCTACTACTCTACTACTCTACTACTCTTTCTACTACTCACTCTCTACTACTCTCTACTACTCACTCTACTATTCTCTACCACTCACTCTCTACTACTCTACTACTCACTCTCTACCACTCTCTACTACTCTCTCTCTACTACTCACTCTACTACTCACTCTCCACTACTCACTCTCTACTACTCTCTCTCTACTACTTACTCTCTACTACTCACTTTCTACTACTCACTCTCTACTACTCACTCTCTACCACTCTCTACTAATCACTCTCCACTACTCACTCTCTACTACTCGCTCTCTACTACTCTCTACTATTTACTCTACTACTCTCTCTCTACTACTCATTCTCTACTACTCTCTACTACTCACTCTCTACTACTCACTCTCTACTACTCTCTACTACTTACTCTCCACTACTCACTCTCCACTACTCGCTCTCTACTACTCTCTACTATTCACTCTTCTACTCACTCTCTACTACTCTACTACTGTCTACTACTCTCTCTTCTACTCACTCTCTACTACTCTCTCTAATGCTCACTCTCTTTTACGTTCTCTCTACTACTCCCTACTACTCACTCTACTACTCACTCTCCACTACTCTCTACTACTCATCTACTACTCCACTACTCTCTACTACTCACTCTCTACTCACTCTCTACTACTATACTACTCCCTTCTACTCTCTGCCTACTACTCACTCTCTACTACTCACTCTCTACTACTCTCTACTACTCACTCTCAACTACTCACTCTCTACTACTCTCTACTACTCACTCTCTACTACTCACTTTCTAGTACTCACTCTCTACTACTCTCTACTATTCACTCTACTACTCTCTCTCTACTACTCACTCTCTACTGCTCCCTATTACTCTATTTGCTACTCACTCTCTACTACTCACTCTCTACTACTCATTCTCTACTATTCTCTACTACTCACTCTCTACCACTCACTCTCTACTACTCTACTACTCACTCTGTACTTCTCTCTACTAACTCTCTACTACTCTACTACTCTCTACTACTCACTCTCTATTACCCACTCTCTACTACTCTCTACTACTCACTCTCTACTACTCATTCTCTACTACTCATTCTCTACTACTCACTCTCTACTACTCTCTACTACTCACTCTACTACTCTCTACTACTCTCTACCACTCACTCTCTACTACTCTACTACTCACTCTCTACTACTCTCCACTACTCTCTCTCTTCTACTCCCTCTCTACAACTCACTCTACTACTCTCTACTACTCACTCTCTACTACTCTCTCTCTACTACTCACTCTCTACTACTCACTCTCTACTACTCGCTCTCTACTACTCACTCTCTACTACTCGCTCTCTACTACTCGCTCTCTACTACTCTCTACTACTCACTCTCCACTACTCACTCTCTACTACTCGCTCTCTACTACTCACTCTCTATTACTCTCTACTACTCACTCTCTACTACTCACTCTCTACTACTCCACTACTCTCTCTACTACTCATTATCTACTACTCACTCTCTACTACTCTACTACTCAATACTACTCTTTCTACTACTCACTCTATACTACTCTCTACCACTCACTCTACTACTCTCTACCACTCACTCTCTACTACTCTACTACTCACTCTCTACCACTCACTCTCTACTACTCTCTCTCTACTACTCACTCTACTCCTCACTCTACTACTCTCTACTACTCACTCTCTACTACTCACTCTCTACTACTCACTCTCTACTACTCACTCTCTACCACTCTCTACTACTCACTCTCCACTACTCACTCTCTACTACTCGCTCTCTACTACTCTCTACTATTCACTCTACTACTCTCTCTACTACTCACTCTCTACTACTCTCTATTACTCACTCTCTACTACTCACTCTCTACTACTCTCTACTACTCACTCTCCACTACTCACTCTCCACTACTCGCTCTCTACTACTCTCTACTATTCACTCTACTACTCCCTCTCTACTACTCTACTACTCTCTACTACTCTCTCTTCTACTCACTCTCTACTACTTTCTCTAATACTCACTCTCTACTGCGTTCTCTCTACTACTCCCTACTACTCACTCTACTACTCACTCTCTACTACTCATTATCTACTACTCTACTGCTCTCTACTACTCACTCTCTACTCCTATACTACTCCCTTCTACTCTGCCTACTACTCACTCTCTACTACTCACTCTCTACTACTCTCTATTACTCACTCTTAACCACTCACTCTCTACTACTCTGTACTACTCACTCTCTACTACTCTATACTACTCACTCTCTACTACTCACTCTCTACTACTCACTCTCTACTACTCACTCTCTAGTACTCACTCTCTACTACTCTCTACTATTCACTCTACTACTCTCTCTCTACTACTCTCTACTACTCACTCTCTACTGCTCTCTATTACTCATTTGCTACTCACTCTCTACTACTCACTCTCTACTACTCATTCTCTACTATTCTCTACTACTCACTCTCTACTACTCTACTACTCACTCTCTACACTCTCTACTAACACTCTACTACTCTACTACTCTCTACTACTCACTCTCTATTACCCACTCTCTACTACTCTCTACTACTCACTCTCTACTACTCACTCTCTACTACTCTCTACTACTCACTCTCAACTACTCACTCTCTACTACTCTCTACTACTCACTCTCTACTACTCACTTTCTAGTACTCACTCTCTACTACTCTCTACTATTCACTCTACTACTCTCTCTCTACTACTCACTCTCTACTGCTCCCTATTAATCTATTGCTACTCACTCTCTACTACTCACTCTCTACTACTCATTCTCTACTATTCTCTACTACTCACTCTCTACCACTCACTCTCTACTACTCTACTACTCACTCTGTACTTCTCTCTACTAACTCTCTACTACTCTACTACTCTCTACTACTCACTCTCTATTACCCACTCTCTACTACTCTCTACTACTCACTCTCTACTACTCATTCTCTACTACTCATTCTCTACTACTCACTCTCTACTACTCTCTACTACTCACTCTACTACTCTCTACTACTCTCTACCACTCACTCTCTACTACTCTACTACTCACTCTCTACTACTCTCCACTACTCTCTCTCTTCTACTCCTCTCTACTACTCATTCTCTACTACTCATTCTCTACTACTCACTCTCTACTACTCTCTACTACTCACTCTACTATTCTCTACTACTCTCTACCACTCACTCTCTACTACTCTACTACTCACTCTCTACTACTCTCCACTACTTTCTCTCTTCTACTCCCTCTCTACAACTCACTCTACTACTCTCTACTACTCACTCTCTACTACTCTCTCTCTACTACTCACTCTCTACTACTCACTCTCTACTACTCGCTCTCTACTACTCGCTCTCTACTACTCTCTACTACTCACTCTCCACTACTCACTCTCTACTACTCGCTCTCTACTACTCACTCTCTATTACTCTCTACTACTCACTCTCACTACTCACTCTCTACTACTCCACTACTCTCTCCACTACTCATTATCTACTACTCACTCTCTACTACTCTACTACTCTCTACTACTCTTTCTACTACTCACTCTATACTACTCTCTACCACCCACTCTACTACTCTCTACCACTCACTCTCTACTACTCTACTACTCACTCTCTACCACTCTCTCTCTACTACTCTCTCTCTACTACTCACTCTACTCCTCACTCTACTACTCTCTACTACTCACTCTCTACTACTCACTCTCTACTACTCACTCACTACTACTCACTCTCTACCACTCTCTACTACTCACTCTCCACTACTCACTCTCTACTACTCGCTCTTTACTACGCTCTACTATTCACTCTACTACTCTCTCTACTACTCACTCTCTACTACTCTCTATTACTCACTCTCTACTACTCACTCTCTACTACTCTCTACTACTCACTCTCCACTACTCACTCTCCACTACTCGCTCTCTACTACTCTCTACTATTCACTCTACTACTCCCTCTCTACTACTCTACTACTCTCTACTACTCTCTCTTCTACTCACTCTCTACTACTATACTACTCCCTTCTACTCTCTGCCTACTACTCACTCTCTACTACTCACTCTCTACTACTCTCTACTACTCACCCTCAACTACTCACTCTCTACTACTCTCTACTACTCACTCTCTACTACTCACTTTCTAGTACTCACTCTCTACTACTCTCTACTATTCACTCTACTACTCTCTCTCTACTACTCACTCTCTACTGCTCCCTATTACTCTATTTGCTACTCACTCTCTACTACTCACTCTCTACTACTCATTCTCTACTATTCGCTACTACTCACTCTCTACCACTCACTCTCTACTACTCTACTACTCACTCTGTACTTCTCTCTACTAACTCTCTACTACTCTACTACTCTCTACTACTCACTCTCTATTACCCACTCTCTACTACTCACTCTCTACTACTCATTCTCTACTACTCATTCTCTACTACTCACTCTCTACTACTCTCTACTACTCACTCTACTATTCTCTACTACTCTCTACCACTCACTCTCTACTACTCTACTACTCACTCTCTACTACTCTCCACTACTTTCTCTCTTCTACTCCCTCTCTACAACTCACTCTACTACTCTCTACTACTCACTCTCTACTACTCTCTCTCTACTACTCACTCTCTACTACTCACTCTCTACTACTTGCTCTCTACTACTCACTCTCTACTACTCGCTCTCTACTACTCGCTCTCTACTACTCTCTACTACTCACTCTCCACTACTCACTCTCTACTACTCGCTCTCTACTACTCACTCTCTATTACTCTCTACTACTCACTCTCTACTACTCACTCTCTACTACTCCACTACTCTCTCTACTACTCATTATCTACTACTCACTCTCTACTACTCTACTACTCTCTACTACTCTTTCTACTACTCACTCTATACTACTCTCTACCACTCACTCTACTACTCTCTACCACTCACTCTCTACTACTCTACTACTCACTCTCTACCACTCACTCTCTACTACTCTCTCTCTACTACTCACTCTACTCCTCACTCTACTACTCTCTACTACTCACTCTCTACTACTCACTCTCTACTACTCACTCTCTACTACTCACTCTCTACCACTCTCTACTACTCACTCTCCACTACTCACTCTCTACTACTCGCTCTCTACTACTCTCTACTATTCACTCTAATACTCTCTCTACTACTCACTCTCTACTACTCTCTATTACTCACTCTCTACTACTCACTCTCTACTACTCTCTACTACTCACTCTCCACTACTCACTCTCCACTACTCGCTCTCTACTACTCTCTACTATTCACTCTACTACTCCCTCTCTACTACTCTACTACTCTCTACTACTCTCTCTTCTACTCACTCTCTACTACTTTCTCTAATACTCACTCTCTACTGCGTTCTCTCTACTACTCCCTACTACTCACTCTACTACTCACTCTCTACTACTCATTATCTACTACTCTACTGCTCTCTACTACTCACTCTCTACTCACTCTCTACTCCTATACTACTCCCTTCTACTCTGCCTACTACTCACTCTCTACTACTCACTCTCTACTACTCTCTACTACTCACTCTTAACCACTCACTCTCTACTACTCTGTACTACTCACTCTCTACTACTCTATACTACTCACTCTCTACTACTCACTCTCTACTACTCACTCTCTACTACTCACTCTCTAGTACTCACTCTCTACTACTCTCTACTATTCACTCTACTACTCTCTCTCTACTACTCTCTACTACTCACTCTCTACTGCTCTCTATTACTCTATTTGCTACTCACTCTCTACTACTCACTCTCTACTACTCATTCTCTACTATTCTCTACTACTCACTCTCTACTACTCTACTACTCACTCTCTACTACTCTCTACTAACACTCTACTACTCTACTACTCTCTACTACTCACTCTCTATTACCCACTCTCTACTACTCTCTACTACTCACTCTCTACTACTCACTCTCTACTACTACTCACTCGCTAGTACTCTCTACTTCTCACTCTCTACTACTCACTCTCTACTACTCTCTACTACTCTCTACTACTACTCTCTACTACTCACTCTCTACTACTCTCTACTACTCACTCTACTAACCTCTACTACTCTCTACCACTCACTCTATACTACTCACTCTCTACTACGCTCTACTACTCTCTCTCTACTACTCCTTCTCTACTACTCACTTTACTACTCTCTACTACTCTCTCTCTACTACTCTCTCTCCACTACTCACTCTCTACTACTCGCTCTTTACTACTCGCTCTCTACTACTCTCTACTACTCACTCTCCACTACTCACTCTCTACTACTCGCTCTCCACTACTCACTCTCTACTACTCTCTACTACTCACTCTCTACTACTCCACTACTCTCTACTACTCACTCTCTACTACTCTCTACTACTCACTCTCTACTACTCACTCTCTACTACTCTCTCTCTACTACTCTGTACTACTCTCTACTACTCACTCTCTACTACTCACTCTCTACTACTCTCTCTCTACTTCTCTCTACTACGCACTCTACTACTCACTCTCTAATATTCTCTAATACTCTCTCTCTGCTACTCACTCTCTACGACTCTCTACTACTCACTCTCTACTACTCACTCTCTACTTCTCATTCTCTACTACTCTACTACTCTCTACTACTCACTCTCTACTACTCCCTACTACTCACTCTCTACTTCTCACTCTACTACTCACTCTCTGATGCTCTCTCTACTACTCTCTACTACTCTCTACTACTCACTCTCTACTCTCTACCTCTCTACTTCTCTCTACCTCTCTCTCTACTGCTCTCTACCTCTCTACCTCTACCTCTCTAACTCTACTTCTCTAATACTCTCTACTACTCACTCTCTACTACTCTCTACTACTCACTCTCTACTACTCACTCTCTACTACTCAGTTTAGTCACTAGTCTGCAGTAAGATACATTTAATGACTCACTTATAGAGTTAGTTACACACCACAGAAAATCATCCATTTACACACTTGTACACCCACTCATTCTTCAACAGGTCTTTCCCTTTATATATTAAACATATTAAAATTGTTAAGAAACACATACTTGATGGATGATGTCATCAGTGATGTCATCAGTGATGTCATTTGAGATGTCATCAGTGATGTCATGAGTGATGTAATATGTGACGTCATCAGCAGTGGATTGCAGGCGCGCGAGTTATAGTTAGCTGAACTAACTATAACGGTGGAATTTCATTGGTTTTTTACGAGTGAAATGTCCAGCTAACTATAACATGTGTGAAACCTATGGTTTTTTCAGTGAATTTGCAAGGTTTTTTAAATGCTAATTCCTAACTATAACGTGTGTGAAACCTATGGTTTTTTCAGTGAATTTCAAAGGTTTTTTAAATGGTAATTCCTAACTATAACGTGTGTGAAACCTATGCTTTTTTTAGTGAATTTGTAATGTTTTTTAAATGCTAATTTATGTATGTATTATTATATTTTTTATATATTTATTTTACAATAAACTACCTATGTATATAGTTATAGATTGACTGTATCCTGTAATATTGAATGGCTCAGCTCTTTTTTTTATATTTGGATAAAGTTGAACAGCATAGTTAATATCTTCTATAAACTTATAAACACTTTAATTTTTTATTTTTATTTTTTAAGGATTTTTTACCGTGAGTGTACGGTGCGCGCACTTGCGTGCTCCGAGTGCGCATGCGTACATCGTGCGTGCTCCGAGCGCGCGTGCTACATATGCGCATGCGCGCGTGCTCCCTACGCGTGTTTTCCGTACGCGCATGCGTGCGTGCACCGTGCGCGTACAGTGCGCGCACCTGTCTGCTCTGAGTGCGCCTGCGTGCGTGCTCCGTCCGTGCTCCGAGTGCGCATGCGTGCGTGCTCTGTGCGTGCACCAGGCGCGTACGGTGCATGCACCTGCGTGCTCCGAGTGTGCATGCGTGCGTGCTCCGAGTGCGCATGCGTGCGTGCTCCGTCCGTGCTCCGAGTGCGCATGCGTGTGTGCTCCGTGCGTGCTTCGTGCGCGTACGGTACGCGTACGATGTGCGCACCATGCACGCACGGCAAGTCATGTGATTACAAAACAACACTTTTCATTGCTTCTTATTAGTTTCTGTTTCAGAATCTTCAAACACCACACCCACTCCCCTCACTTTTTCTACTAATTTCCTGAGAGAAGGTTGCTGAAGAGCTACTCCAATGAAATGGCAGAACACCAGTCATCTTCAGACAGTGAGGAGACCTTTCAAGAACCACCAAGAAAGAGCAAACAGAAGCACTCTTTCATTTGGAATTATTTCACTTTTCTAGACGGGCAAAAAAAAGTGACTGCACCAAAGGTCACTTGTACAATTTGCGGAAGTGTCCTGTCTAGAGGGGATCCGGCCAAAAAATACTCCTTCAGCATTTATTGCGTGCTCAGGCATTTTAAAGCAATGCATCCAATTTGTTTTGCTCGTGAAACCACAAGAGCCCTAAGGGAGAACCCTCCACCTGGACCTTCTCAGCCGAGTACATCATCTGCGGCTGCAGATTCACCATGCACCAGGCCTCTTGACATCCAGCCCCTGTTCCAAAAAGTGCACATTCATTGCAATATGTGCAATGAGGTAATTTGCTACGGAGAGAGTAGCATAAATTTAATTGAAAACCGTATACAGCAGCACACATGCTCCAGGTCATAATTCTTTTTTTTTCTTTTTGTTTTTGTTCCTGTTGAGCAGTTTTTTGATTCACAGTTTTGTTTTGGTGCTGTAAAAAAATCAACAAAAAAAACTTAAAAATTGTTTGAAAACTAAAAAAAAAATATAAAACAAAAAAAAGACAAAAAAAACAGTTCTTTTAAGAACTCACTTCACTTCTCCAAAAATAGCTATATTCCCAATATACTGTTTTTTTATTTTGATTGAATGAATGTGTAGTGTATACAAGAATGATTGAAATGATTGAAATTACTGAGTGAAGAGGAGGAAAGGACAGACAGAATGAGTGAGAAAAGGAAATTATGATCAGTCATGAAAGGGAAGTGAAAGACTGACTGCAACAAAAGGACTAAGGGTAGAGGATACAGGTAAGAAGAGTAAATGAGTAAGGGAATGGCAGTGAGTAATGGAGAGTGATGGAGGGGGAGTGAGAAAAGGGGAGTAAGGGACGGAGATAGGAAAAGGGAGTAACAGATGAAGCGGAGGAAGTACAGCAGGGTAAAGGGATTGAAAGTAAGAGAAGTGGAGTGATGGTGAGATAAGGGGTATGAGGATTAGAAAAGGGGGTAAGGGAAAGTGAGAGATGGGGAGTGAGGGGATGGAAGAATTTAGGAAACTGGAGTGAGAGAAAGGGAGTCAGAATTTCAATGGGCAAAGTGGAGTGAGGGAGAGTGAAGGAAAGAATGCGAAAAGATGAAGGGGTGCAAGATACAGACAGGAGGAAGTGAAGTAGGAGAATAGGAGTGACTATGAGTAAAGGATAGTGACAGTTAGGGAAGGTGAGGGAAGGAGAATGACGGAGAAAGTTAAAAAATTAATATAGATGGAAAATGAGTGATGGAGAGAGGAGGAGTGGTAGAAACAGAGATGTTAAGGAAATTAAGGGTAAGACAAAAAAAGGGAGAGCAACAGAAACAGAGACAGAGAGCAAGGAACTGAGAAGGAGTAAGGCAGTTAGAATGACTGAGACATATGGAAACAGGGAGAGAAACATGGTTGAAAAAATAGTGATGGAGGCAGTAAACCTAGGGGAGTAGTAGAGAAGGAGTGAGGGAGTTACGAAAGAGCAGTAGAGGAAGAAGAGAGAGGGAAGGGGAATGAGAAAAGCAGAGTGAGTAGAAGTGAAGAAAAGGGAGCATGAAAGTGAAGGGGTGAGAAATACAGATATTTTAAACTTACCTGACCAACAAAATAACTTAATTAGAAATAAATGTTTTTTTTTAATTGCTAGAAAAAAGGATTACATTTCCTAAATTTTCTTTCTCGATCTGAAAAAAAAGAAAAAAAGTATTAATATTTAACAATACATTTTAGAATACAGTATACATTTTTTCATATTTAACAAAGTAATGTTTTGCCCTTTTTTTGCTGTTTTCAGAATATATTGAATTTCACTGAAAATAGTGATATCAATTGCATTCATCACTTAACAGCGGGCAAAAAAATTAACAATCTGAAAGATTGTTTAAAAAATGCCCTGAATCTATCCTCAGTAAAACATACTTTGATAGAAATGTAACATATATATTAAAAATATCTTCTAAGAACAATAAATATTTGCAATAAATATTGTCTGTAAATCTTGTTGCTTAAGCACATACACCAAAATAATATCTGTCAAAGAAGTCCACAATAGAAACAGTTACCTTCCCATGAGGCCAAATGGTAATTTTTAAATTCTTTTTTGGAGAAATATCCAATGGTAATCCAATAAAATCGAAATAATGGTTTGTTCAGATGCTGAAATTTGTATCTAAAATTTTGGTTTTAGAAAAATTAAGTAGGAATTTGGTAATTCTGCAGGCAAACGTTGCTTGAAAATCAATTGTGAATCATTACACAGTGTCCAGCCTTTTTCACATTTTAGATAAACTGACCAGAAGTTATACAAGGTCCATCATGGAAAATTATTGCAACTGCAACAAAAGTCTTTCCTGATATTGATAATTGATTTCCTGTAAACTTCTTTATTAAAGTGTCCAATTTTGTTTCATCAGCTCTACAACGTAGAGCAAGTGATAATTACTGTAACAGCCTTACATATTTTCCTTATAGTTTAGAGAAGCAGAAAAGAGCACATGTCCTACCAGCTACTTGAGACTATGAGCATGTGTAACCTGGGTGAGTGATTAGACTACAGCAAAGGAAATGAGCCTTAGTGATATTGATTGTGTTAGCGTTACTCACTGCTATCTGAAATACCACACAGTGCTGAATAGTAAGCATGAGAGTGCAGGAGAAGCAGCTGGCTATGTGCTAAGAGCGTACTTCTGGAGACTATGTATTGTCAGGTGCAAGAGAGATCTGCATGGACGCTTGCACAACTGCATGAAGACTGCACAGATGTATGTAAGAGTACATGTGTGGTAAGGGTTAATTGGAGTTTTGAACATGTAGGATCTACCTCACCCATGACAGGAGTGGAAGGAAAATCTACCATGTTGATTTCAAATGTGTTAGCATTTGCCTCTCATTTGTGAGATATTGATTTGTGCTGAATGCTAGCCATCACAGTTCAAGAAAACAAGCTGCCCTTTTCCTACGAATGCAAGTCTTACAGAACCAGACCACCACGGATTAAATCTCTGACAACAATTCCTTTGTGCATACAGATTCATGGTGTGATTCTAGGCAGAAAACGATATTTGATTGGCAATTTCAAAGCACATTTACTCCTGTGGTTTTGCTGGTGAAAATTACTGTAACAGCCTGACACATTTTCCTTATAGTTTAGAGAGGCAGAAAAGAGCACATGTCCAAACAGCTACTTGAGACCATGAGCATGTGGAACCTGGGTGAGTGATTAGACTAGAGCAAAGGAAATGAGCCTTGGTGATGTTGAATGTGGTAGCGTTACACACTACTATCTAAAATACCACACAGTGCTGAATACTTAGCATGGGAGTGCAGGAGAAGCAGCAGCCTGTGTGCTAAGAGCGTGCTTCTGGAGACTGTGTATTGTCAGGTGCAAGAGAGATCTGCATGGACGCTTGCACAACTGCATGAAGACTGCAGAGATGTATGTAAGAGTACATGGGGGGTAAGGGTTAATTGGAGTTTTGAACATGTAGGATCTACCTCACCCATTGCAGGAGTGTAAGGAAAATCTACCCTGTTGTTTTCAAATGTGTTAGCATTTGCCTCTCATTTGTGAGATATTGATTTGTGCTGAATGCTAGCCATCACAGTTCAAGAAAACAAGCTGCCCCTTTCCTACGAATGCAAGTCTTACAGAACCAGACCAACACAAATTAAATCTCTGACAACAATTCCTTTGTGCATACAGACTCATGGTGTGATTCTAGGCAGAAAACGATATTTGTTTGGCAATTTCAAAGCACATTTACTACTGTGGTTTTGCAAGTGATAATTACTGTAACAGCCTGACACATTTTCCTTATAGTTTAGAGAAGCAGAAAAGAGCACATGTCCTACCAGCTACTTAAGACCATGAGCATGTGGAAACTGGGTGAGTGATTAGACTAGAGCAAAGGAAATGAGCCTTGGTGATGTTGAATGTGTTAGCGTTACACACTGCTATCTGAAATACCACACAGTGCTGAATACTTAACATGGGAGTGAAGGAGAAGCAACTGCCTGTGTGCTAAGTGCATGCTTCTGGAGACTGTGTATTGTCAGGTGCAAGAGAGATCTGCATGGACACTTGCACAACTGCATGAAGACTGCAGAGATATATGTAAGAGTACATGTGTGGTAAGGGTTAATTGGAGTTTTGAACATGTAGGATCTATCTCACCTATTGCAGGAGTGTAAGGAAAATCTACCATGTTGATTTCAAATGTGTTAGCATTTGCCTCTCATTTGTGAGATATTGATTTGTGGTGAATGCTAGCCATCACAGTTGAAGAAAACAAGCTGCCCCTTTCCTACGAATGCAAGTCTTACAGAACCAGACCAAGATGAATGAAATCTCTGACAACAATTCCTTTGTGCACACAGACTCATGGTGTGATTCTAGGCAGAAAACGATATTTGATTGGCAATTTCAAAGCACATTTACTACTGTGGTTTTGCAAGTGATAATTACTGTAACAGCCTGACACATTTTCCTTATAGTTTAAAGAAGCAGAAAAGAGCACATGTCCTACCAGCTACTTGAGACTATGAGCATGTGTAACCTGGGCGAGTGATTAGACTACAGCAAAGGAAATGAGCCTTAGTGATGTTGATTTGGTTAGCGTTACTCACTGCTATCTGAAATACCCACAGTGCTGAATAGTAAGCATGAGAGTGCAGGAGAAGCAGCTGGCTGTGTGCTAAGAGCGTACTTCTGGAGACTGTGTATTGTCAGGTGCAAGAGAGATCTGCATGGACACTTGCACAACTGCATGAAGACTGCACAGATGTATGTAAGAGTACATGTGTGGTAAGTTTTAATTGGAGTTTGTAACATGTAGGAACTACCTCACCCATTGCAGGAGTGGAAGGAAAATCTACCATGTTGATTTCAAATGTGTTAGCATTTGCTTCTCATTTGTGAGATATTGATGTGTGCTGAATGCTAGCCATCACACTTCAAGAAAACAAGCTGCCCCTTTCCTACGAATGCAAGTCTTACAGAACCAGACCAACACGAATTAAATCTCTGACAACAATTCCTTTGTGCACACAGACTCATGGTGTGATTCTAGGCAGAAAACAGTATTCCTGGGTGATACCAGTACACCTTAACTTATGGTGAAGACATACTCCATAATATCTTACAAGTTCAAAGCAGTTAAATATCTTCCAAAACATAAAATGTAAAACACAACTTTAAAACAAGAATCACATTTCTATTATTTATATCAAAATGCACCACATACATCCCCTCTCAAATTCATAACTCACCTTTAAAAGTAGTTAGTTGAGAAAGAAATGTGGCACTCACACAGCAGATTATCAGAGCCAGAATCTCTGAGCTGTACACCTCTCACCAGAACCAGTAAATGGCAATCTTTCCCTCTCTTTTTTCACACATATACATGTTAACTTCAAATCACAGTGCTTCCCACATTTTTTCAAATGGAAACACACATTTCTATTGGTTGCAAATTTTAACCCTTTCCAAATGATCCCTACCCCCAACATGACTTCTGCCTGCTACTATAGCAACAGGTCATGGAACACTGGTGTGAGCAGAGAGGTCAGAAGTTCAGCACACAATGTTTCCAATCCAAAGAGCAAGAGTGCTTGACTTTTCAAACCTAACAGCAAATCCAAAGTAATGTTCTGTGGGAACACATTTTTCTGACCCAATACAAAACATGCTTTTAAAAATGTAAACATACAGCCTAGTTTTTAGTGTTGAAAGGTCTGAAACAGCCAATGAGTTCTTTTTATTAAAAAAAAGTATGTAAGCCTCCATTTTACTACTATCTTTCTTTTCATATTGCCATTCTACTGAAAGACACCTTCTGAGTGCATCCAGATCTCCTTGAAAGATGTTCACAGTGTGGATTGTAGGTCATAGCAATGTCTCCTGGAGTGAAAAGTATGCAGAAAAAAGAGGTATTGTGAAAGACCTTGCTTTGCCAAATGTAGACATTAAATGGATTGGTCAGAGAGGGTTAAAGTGGCACCAATTAATGCCTTTGGTGAAATCCTTTCTACATCTCCCACAGCCTGACCTTATAATTGTGCACTGTGGTGGAAATGACCTAGGCACTTTAACTGGGGTAGGTCTGGAAATGCTTGTTAAGGACACCTTTGTGCAATTGATGTCACTTTTTCCACAAACTACCTTTGTATATTCTAATATATGCCAAAGGCAAAAGTGGAACTGGTCCAACCAATATTGTCCGCAGATTCACAATGCAAGAAAGCACGTCAATAAGTCTGTTTCTGCTTTCTTCAGAGACTATGGTATGGGTTCTATATACCACAACAACTTGCGTTACAACATGCAAGGCATTCATAGAGGAGACGGTGTACATTTCACAGATGAAGGTAACAGAGTCTTCCTCTTGAACTTTAGACTCTGCATCGGTACTTACTTGTAGGTACAAAAAAACACTCAATGAACACAATGGCTCTTTTTAGAGCCAACCAACATCTAAACACTTAAATTTGATTTTTAATTCTATTTTTTTAATGTTTTCTTTGCCGCCGTGCGCGCACCGTGCGCGCACCCCGTGATATTTATTTATTTTTTTTTTTTTTTTTGGGAGCTAAGGAGTCTTTCATGGTCCCCCTGAGAAGACCTAGGGGGTCAGGAACTCTCTACCCGGCCCCCTTTTAACGTTCTCCACTTGAGTTTTTAACTCTTCTGCCTC
Source organism: Triturus cristatus (assembly GCF_964204655.1). NCBI lineage: Eukaryota > Metazoa > Chordata > Amphibia > Caudata > Salamandridae > Triturus > Triturus cristatus. The sequence goes on along the minus strand of NW_028187855.1, from coordinate 23,170 downwards.
TAAAACTCAAAATGGCGGCTGGGGGTTGCGCGCACCGTGCGCGCACCCCGCGATTTTTTGAAAAAAAATAAAAAAAAAATTTCACCCTTCGGGGTCCTTCAGGGACCCCCTGACAAAGGCTACGGGGTCAGGAACTCTCTACCCTGCCCCCTTTTCACATTCTCCACCTTTCTTTTTCCCTGTCACACACACAACACGCAAAATGGCGGTCGACACTTGCTGATTTCGACCGATTCGAATGTTGACTGACATGAATCCACCAATCAGAACTACGCTCGCGCACGGCACCGTACGGGCACCGTGTGCGCACGGTGCGCGCACGGTGCGCGGCTATAGATATTTATGTGCTTTTAACTGCAATTTTCTCAGGAACTACTGAACAGATTGACACCATATATGCAAAAGGCACATCCCTGACCTGAGGACTACCTCTTTGCCAAATTTCAAGTAATTCTGTTCAGCAGTTCGGGCTGTACCTTCGACTAAAGGTCCTATGGGAAAATGCATGGGGAAAACGCGTTTTGGGACCCCCCGTTTTTCTCGACCCCCGCTTGACGAATCACCCCAAGACTTTCAGGGTAGGAGCTGAGCGGAGTGCCCCATTAGTTTTGAAAATTTCGCGAAGATTCGTCAACCGGCGCCAAAGTTATTCAAAATAGAATTTTGAGATTTCCTATGGAAACTCGGTCCTAACTATAACTATCTACTGGCGACCGCCAGTAGATAATACAAACATATATAAACATATATACAATCTACATATCTATATAAATACAAATATAAATACATGCATACATATACATATATGCATACATATGCATGTTATGTACATGAAAGATTGAACAACACTAATAAAAGCAAAGCTAAAAAGCCACCTAATTACAAACAGAATTGCTTTAACTTAAACGAGGGCGAGACCTATTGCATTTTCATTGCTTGTTTACTTTGGTTCCATCAAGAAGGCATTCAGATGTGTCACACATTTTCCATAAATTCTGAATGGTAGCACTCTAGTTGCTCATTAGATCACTGTAGTAAAGCTACTGCTCACCAGGGAAGTCTGCTGCTGGTATTCAAAGTGCATGTTTCAGTCTGCATGTCAGAAGTTTTGTAATGAAATAGAAGAGGAGTTGAGAAGTCAAAATGTGCCCTAATTTTTCATTCTGCAGCACTAATCATAATTTCTATGGCAAAATGAACCCCCTCATTGTGTTCCTTTTAAATTAAACTACTCACTCTCTGCTACTCACTCTCAACTACTCTCTACTACTCACTCTCTACTACTCACTCTCTACTACTCTCTACTACTACTCTCTACTACTCACTCTCTACTACTCACTCTCTACTACTCTCTACTACTCACTCTACTACTCTCTACTACTCTCTACCACTCACTCTCTACTACTCTACTACTCACTCTCTACTACTCTCTACTACTCTCTACTACTCCCACTCTACAACTCACTCTACTACTCTCTACTACTCACTCTCTACTACTCACTCTCTACTACTCTCTACTACTCACTCTCTACTACTCGCTCTCTACTACTCTCTACTACTCACTCTCCACTACTCACTCTCTACTACTCGCTCTCTACAACTCACTCTCTATTACTCTCTACTACTTACTCTCTACTACTCACTCTCTACTACTCTCTACTACTCTCTCTACTACTCATTCTCTACCACTCACTCTCTACTACTCTACTACTCTACTACTCTCTACCACTCTCTACTACTCTCTCTCTACTACTCACTCTACTACTCACTCTACTACTCTCTACTACTACTCACTCTCTACTACTCACTCTCTACTACTCACTCTCTACTACTCTCCACTACTCACTCTCTACTACTCGCTACTATTCACTCTACTACTCACTCTCTACTAGATTCTCTCTATTACTCCCTACTACTCACTCTCTACTACTCTCTACTACTCATTATCTACGACTCCACTACTCTCTACTACTCACTCTCTATTACTCACGCACTACTACTCTACTACTCCCTCCTACTCTCTGCCTCCTACTCACTCTCTACTACTCACTCTCTACTACTCACTCTCTACTACTCACTCTCTACTACTCACTCTCTACTGCTCTGTACTACTCACTCTCTACTACCCTATACTACTCACTCTCTACTACTCTCTCTCTAGTACTCTCTACTACTCACTCTCTACTACTCACTCTCTAGTACTCACTCTCTACTACTCTTTACTATTCACTCTACTACTCTCTCTCTACTACTCACTCTCTACTGCTCTCTACTACTCTATCTGCTACTCACTCTCTACTACTCACTCTCTACTACTCATTCTCTACTATTCTCTACTACTCACTCTCTACTACTCACTCTCTACTACTCTACTACTCACTCTCTACTACTCTCTACTAACTCTCTACTATTCTACTACTCTCTACTACTCACTCTGTATTACCCACTCTCTACTACTGTCTACTACTCACTCTACTACTCTCTACTACTCTCTCTTCTACTCACTCTCTACTACTCGCTCGCTACTACTCACTCTCTACTACTCACTCTGCATTACTCTCTACTGCTCACTCTCTACTACTCACTCTCTACTACTCATTCTCTACTATTCTCTACTACTCACTCTCTACTACTTACTCTCTACTACTCTACTACTCACTCTCTACTACTCTCTACTAACTCTCTACTATTCTACTACTCTCTACTACTCACTCTCTATTACCCACTCTCTACTACTGTCTACTACTCACTCTACTACTCTCTACTACTCTCTACCACTCACTGTCTACTACTCTACTACTCACTCTCTACTACTCTCTACTACCCTCTCTCTACTACTCCCTCTCTACAACTCACTCTACTACTCTCTACTACTCACTCTCTTCTACTCTCTCTCTACTACTCACTCTCTACTACTTGCTCTCTACTACTCTACTACTCCCTCCTACTCTCTGCCTCCTACTCACTCTCCACTACTCACTCTACTACTCACTCTCTACTACTCTACAACTCTCTACTACTCTCTCTTCTACTCACTCTCTACTACTCGCTCTCTACTACTCACTCTCTACTACTCACTCTCCATTACTCTCTACTACTCACTCTCTACTACTCACTCTCTACTACTCTCTACTACTCTCTCTGCCACTCATTCTCTACTACTCACTCTCTACTATTCTACTACTCTCTATTACTCTTTCTACTACTCACTCTATGCTACTCTCTACTACTCACTCTACTACTCTCTACCACTCACTCGCTACTACTCTACTACTCACTCCCTACCACTCTCCACTACTCTCTCTCTACTACTCACTCTACTACTCACTCTCTACTACTCACTGTCTACTACTCACTCTCTACTACTCTCCACTACTCACTCTCCACTACTCACTCTCTCCTACTCGCACTCTACTACTCTCTACTATTCACTCTACTACTCACTCTCTACTACTCTACTACTCTCTACTACTCTCCCTTCTACTCACTCTCTACTACTCTCTCAAATACTCACTCTCTACTACATTCTCTCTACTACTCCCGACTACTCACTCTACTACTCACTCTCTACTACTCTCTACTACTTATTATCTACTACTCCACTACTCTCTACTACTCACTCTCTACTACTCACTCTCTACTACTCACTCTCTACTACTCTCTACTACTCACTCTCTACTACTCACTCTACTACTCTGTACTACTCACTCTCTACTACTCTATGCTACTCACTCTCTACTACTCTCTCTCTAGTACTCTCTACTACTCACTCTCTACTACTCACTCTAGTACTCACTCTCTACTACTCTTTACTATTTACTCTACTACTCTCTAATGCTCTTTACTACTCTATCTGCTACTCACTCTCTACTACTCACTCTCTACTACTCATTCTCTACTATTCTCTACTACTCACTCTCTTCTACTCTACTACTCACTCTCTACTACTCTCTACTAACTCTCTACTACTCTACTACTCTCTACTACTCACTCTCTATTACCCACTCTCTACTACTCTCTACTACTCACTATCTACTATTCCACTACTCTCTACTACTCACTCTCTACTACTCTCTCTACTACTCACTCTCTACTACTCACTCTCTACTACTCACTCTCAACAACTCTCTCTCTACTACTCTGTACTCACTCTCTACTACTCACTCTCTACTACTCACTCTCTACTACTCTCTCTCTACTTCTCTCTGCTACTCACTCTACTACTCACTCTCTAATATTCTCTAATACTCTCTCTCTGCTACTCACTCTCTACTACTCTATACTACTCACTCTCTATTACTCACTCTCTACTACTCACTCTCTACTACTCTCTACTACTCACTCTCTAATACTCACTCTCTACTACTCACTCTCTATTACTCACTCTACTACTCACTCTCTGCTACTCTTTACTACTCTACTACTCACTCTCTACCACTCACTCTCTACTACTCACTCTCTACTACTCTCTACTACTCACTCTCTACTACTCACTCTACTACTCTCTCTCTGCTGCTCTCTCTACTACTCTCTACTACTCACTCTCTACTCTCTATTACTCACTCTCTACTCTCTACCTCTCTCTACCTCTCTCTCTACTACTCTCTACCTCTCTACCTCTCTACCTCTACCTCTCTAACTCTACCTCTCTAATACTCTCTCTCTGCTACTCACTCTCTACTACTCACTCTCTACTACTCACTCTCTACTACGCTCTACTACTCACTCTCTAATACTCACTCTCTCATACTCACTCTACTACTCCCTCTCTACTACTCTACTACTCACTCTCTACTACTCACCCTCTACTACTCACTCTCTACTACTCATTCTCTACTACTCTCTACTACTCACTCTCTACTACTCACTCTACTACTCACTCTCTGCTACTCTCTACTACTCTCTACTACTCTCTACTCTCTATTACTCACTCTCTACCTCTCTACCTCTCTCTCTACTACTCTCTGCCTCTCTACCTCTGCCTCTCTACCTCTACACCTCTACCTCTACACCTCTACACCTCTACCTCTACACCTCTACCTCTCTACCTCTCTCTACACGCACACATATGCACATATATATATGCATATGCATTTATATATATTTATGTGTATATATATATATATATATATATATATTTTCACTGAAAAAACCATAGGTTTCACACACGTTATAGTTAGGAATTAGCATTTAAAAAACCTTGCAAATTCACTGAAAAAACCATAGGTTTCACACATGTTATAGTTAGCTGGACATTTCACTCGTAAAAAACCAATGAAATTCCCCCGTTTTAGTTAGTTCAGCTAACTATAACTCGCGCGCCCGCAATCCAATGCTGATGACGTCACATATTACATCACTCATGACATCACTGATGACATCTCAAATGACATCACTGATGACATAACTGATGACATCATCCATGTGATAAATTACCACATCTTCTCACACCCTAATATAACCTTTGATACACCGACTCAAAATTTAAGAGTTCCATTGACAAAACCATACATACTGCAATTCCAATAACTACATACCCACTTATGGGTATTTGCAAGGTTTTTTAAATGCTAATTCCTAACTATAACGTGTGTGAAACCTATTGTTTTTTGAGTGAATTTCAAAGGTTTTTTAAATGCTAATTCCTAACTATAACGTGTGTGAAACCTATGGTTTTTTTAGTGAATTTGTAAGGTTTTTTAAATGCTAATTAATGGTTGTATTATTATATTTTTTATATAATTATTTTACAATAAACTACCTATGTATATAGTTATAGATTGACTGTATCCTGTAATATTGAATGGCTCAGCTCTTTTTTTTTTTAATTTGGATAAAGTTCAACAGCATAGTTAATATCTTCTATAAACTTATAAACACTTGAATTTTTTTTTTGTTTCTTTTTTAAGGCTTTTTTACCGTGCGCGCACGGTGTGTGCTCCACGTGCGCATGCATACGTCGTGCGTGCTCCGCGCGCGCGTGCTCCCTACGCACACGCGCGTGTGCTTGCTACGCGCATGCTTCGTACGCGAATGCGTACGTGCACCGTGCGCGTACGGTGCGCGCACCTACGTGCTCCGAGTGCGCATGCGTACGTTGTGCGCGCTCCGTTCGCGCGTGCTCCATACGCGCATGCGCGCGTAGACCCTACGCGCATGCTCCTTACGTGTATGCGTGCGTGCACCGTGCGCGTACGGTGCGCGTACCGGCGTGCTCCTAATGCGCATGCGTGCGTGCTCCGAGTGCGCATGCGTGCGCGCTCCGTGCGTGTATGGTACGCGTACCGCGCATGCACGGTGCGCGCACGGCAAGTCATGTGATTACAAAACAACACTTTTCATTGGTTCATATTAGTTTCTGTTTCAGAATCTTCAGACACCACAACCACTCCCCTCACTTTTTCTACTAATTTCCTGAGAGAAGGTTGCTGAAGAGCTACTCCAGTGAAATGGCAGAATACCAGTCATCTTCAGACAGTGAGGAGACCTTTCAAGAACCACCAAGAAAGAGCAAACAGAAGCACTCTTTCATTTGGAATTATTTCACTTTTCCAGACGGGCAAAAAAAAGTGAATGCGCCAAAGGTCACTTGTACAATTTGCGGAAGTGTCCTGTCTAGAGGGGATCCGGCCAAAAAATACTCCTTCAGCATTCATTGCATGCTCAGGCATTTTAAATCAATGCATCCAATTCGGTTTGCTCGTGAAACCACAAGAGCCCTAAGGGAGAACCCTCCACCTGGACCTTCTCAGCCGAGCACATCATCTGCGGCTGCAGATTCACCATGCACCAGGCCTCTTGACATCCGGCCCCTGTTTCAAAAAGTGCACATTCATTGCAATATGTGCAATGAGGTAATTTGCTACGGAGAGAGTAGCATAAATTTAATTGAAAACCGTATACAGCAGCACACATGCTCCAGGTCATAATTTTTTATTTTTTTTTGTTCCTGTTGAGCAGTTTTTTGATTCCCAGTTTTGTTTTGGTGCTGTAAAAAAAACCAAAAAATAAATAAAAAATTGTTTGAAAACGAAAAAAAAAATATAAAACAAAAAAAGACAAAAAAACCAGTTCTTTTAAGAACTCACTTCACTTCTCCAAGAAGAGCTATATTCTTAATATACTGTTTTTTTATTTTGATTGAATGAATGTGTAGTCTATACAAGAATGAATGAAATGATTGAAATGAATGAGTGAAGAGGAGGAAAGGACAGACAGAATGAGTGAGAAAAGGAAATTATGATCAGTCATGATTGGGAAGTAAAAGACTGACTGCAACAAAAGGACTAAGGGTAGTGGATACAGGTAAGAAGAGTAAATGAGTAAGGGAATGGCAGTGAGTAATGGAGAGTGATGGAGGGAGAGTGAGAAAAGGGGAGTAAGGGACAGAGATAGGAAAAGGGAGTAACAGATGAAGCGAAGTACAGCAGGGTAAAGGGATTGAAAGTAAGAGAAGTGGAGTGATGGTGAGATAAGGGGTATGAGGATTAGAAAAGGGGGTAAGGGAAAGTTAGAGATGGGGAGTGAGGGGATGGAAGGATTCAGGAAACTGGAGTGAGAGAAAGGAAGTCAGGATTTCAATGGGCAAAGGAGAGTGAGGGAGAGTGAAGGAAAGAATGCGAAAAGATGAAGGGGTGTGAGATACAGACAGGAGGAAGTGAAGTAGGAGAATAGGAGTGACTATGAGTAAAGGATAGTGACAGTTAGGGAAGGTGAGGGAAGGAGAATGACGGAGAACGTTAAAAAATTAATATAGATGGAAAATGAGTGATGGAGAGAGGAGGAGTGGTAGAAACAGAGATTTAAGGAAATTAAGGGTAAGACAGAAAAAGGGAGAGCAACAGAAACAGAGACAGAGAGCAAGGAACTGAGAAGGAGTAAGGCAGTTAGAATGACTGAGACATATGGAAACAGGGAGAGAAACATGGTTGAAAAAATAGTGATGGAGGCAGTAAACCTAGGGGAGTAGTAGAGAAGGAGTGAGGGAGTTACGAAAAAGCAGTAGAGGAAGAAGAGAGAGGGAAGGGGAATGAGAAAAGCAGAGTGAGTAGAAGTGAAGAAAAGGGAGCATGAAAGTGAAGGGGTGAGAAATACAGATATTTTAAACGTACCTGACTAACAAAATAACTTAATTAGAAATAAATGTTTTTTTTTAATTGCTAGAAAAAAGGATTACATTTCCTAAATTTTCTTTCTTGATCGGAAAAAAAAGAAAAAAAGTATTAATATTTAACAATACATTTTAGAATACAGTACACATATTTTCATATTTAACAAAGTAATTTTTTGCCCTTTTTTTGCTGTTTTAGAATATATTGAATTTCACTGAAAATAGTGATATCAATTGCATTCATCACTTAACAGTGGGCAAAAAAATTAACAATCTGAAAGATTGTTTAAAAAAAGCCCTGAATCTATCCTCAGTAAAACATACCTTGTTAGAAATGTAACTTATATATTAAAAATATCTTCTAAGAACAATAACTATTTGCAATAAATATCGTCTGTAAATCTTGTTGCTTAAGCACATACACCAACATAATATCTCTCAAAGAAGTCCACAATAGAAACAGTTACCTTTCCATGAGGCCAAATGGTAATTTAAAAAAACAAAATTGGTGAAATATCCAATGGTAATCCAATAACATCGAAATAATGGTTTCTTCAGATGCTGCAATTTGTATCTAAAATTTTGGTTTTAGAAAAATTAAGTAGGAATTTGGTAATTCTGCAGGCAAAATCAATTGTGAATCATTACACAGTGTCCAGCCTTTTTCACATTTTAGATAAACTGTGTAATGACCAGAAGTTATACAAGGTCCAACATGGAAAATTATTGCAACTGCAACAAAAGTCTTTCCTGATATTGATAATTGATTTCCTGTAAACTTCTTTATTAAAGTGTCCAATTTTGTTCCATCAGCTCTACAACGTTGCATCATTAAAATTACATACTGTCCATATTTCTTTAAAAATAACGTTGATAACATTTCTGATTTACATTGAGAACATTCCATGTTGTGATTTGTATCTTTAACTAATGTACTAAAAGTCACTGATTTACTCTCTGGTAATGTTAAATATATGAACCTTTCAGAATCAACATTAGAGCTGCATGTGTTCAAACAGTTTTCACAACTATGTTCCCATTTATAAGAGAGACCAAACATATTTTCTATTTCTACCCCTTCATCTTCCAGTACCATAAGCATATACATTAAGAATTCCTGTGCATCTTGCTGGACATTTTGAATAAACTGTGTACATCCAGAACATACATCTAAAAGATTTCTAACATCAGAAGCACTTTCTATTTTAGTTTTATCATTACTCAGCCTCTCATAAAGGAAACTCAGCAGAGAACAGAATCTTTTTTCATGATTTAGTTTTATCTGCTCTTTCAAACTTTCAAGATAAAATACAACATTCAGCACTACATTAGCGTAGCAGTTGACACCAGAGCTATTTTCAAAATGACAACCAACAACCTCTTCAGCATTGTCCTTTTTCTTTTTACTTGCAATCACATCAGTCTCTATTTGTTTACTCTTCTGTACATCCTCATTACAGATATTCTCAATTCTCCTTTTCCGACAAACAACATGTTTTTCAAACACAGGATACTGACCTAAATATGGAGCATAGCTTCTTCTTAATCTATTATACTCCTTTACACAGTTTGCATCAGCACTAACTTTTGACTCATCAAAGTCTATCATGAATAAACCAGATATTTTTTTCACGTGTGACAAAGCAACATATGCCATACCTTCTTTAAACACACTAGATCCAATGTTTACAAAAGCACTATCTACAGTTAATCCTTGAGATTTGTGAATAGTTACATTATATGCTAGAGAAAACGGAAACTGCTTCCTACGTACATATAAGTCTTTCACAAGCAAGAAACGAACTGAACAACGACTAATGTCTTTAACCTCTTCAATCTGATCAAATTTTATTTTTAAAAATTCAATTCCATCTTTTTTCTGGTAATTAACAAAACCCACAACTTTACCCATAGCTCCATTCACTAAACCTTTTTCTACATCCAAATTACGTCTTAAAATTACTCGACAGTTCATACATACATAAAGATTATTTTCTAAACCAGCTGTTTTCGATATGTTTTTCTCTAGAGAATCCAATTTAGTTGTCAATTTGCTTGTCAATATAATAGTTATTCCTTCATGCTGTATATTATCCACAGCTTCCAGTTTTATAATCTCTTCATTTTCCAATTTCAAAAGTTCTTGATTGAATATAGAGCATTCATGTAGTGTTGGCATTACGCAGATTACAGTATTTTTTTCCTGCAATTTTCTGGTATATTTTCTCTGGAACTATTTGTTCTGTTGGAAACAAATTACATAGCAATCGACTCTGTAAAGCTTTTTTGCCATGTTCTGTGAGTAGTCCAATTCTGATATCTTTGAGAATACTTGCATAATCATCATCATTTGCTTGCCGCATATTGGTAATGAGTTCTTTGTACTCAAAGTATGTCCAAATATTCACATTACCTATACTTCCTAACGACTTTTTCGTGTCTTCATGTGTAAGAGTATGAAATACTGGTTGTCCTTTAACTGGAGTGAGCTGCAGTAGATCCCCAAAAACTATAACATGTTTTCCTCCAAATAGCACGTCATAGTCTGTCTTTAGAATTTGCTGCATTCTTAAATGCACAAAGGCAATCATTGAGTTTGATACCATGCTTACCTCATCAATAATGAGAACTTTCATTTTTTTCAATACTCTTGAAAATTAAAAACATGCTTCTCCTGTTAGCTTGTGGTATTGTATTTTGTTCTCATGCTCTACTGGTAACATTAGCAAACGATGGAGGGTAATTCCTTTTATGTTATATGCTGCTAACCCAGTTGGAGCAGTAACAACACAAGACAAAGTTGAATCAGTTTTTTTCTGTAGGTAGCTTCTAATTACTTTAATTAAGAAACTTTTTCCAGTTCCAGCTTGTCCACTCACATACATTCTGATTGGTTCAAATGATGTGCATGAGCACTCTTTATTTTCATGTAGTAATCCATGATCAATTTGTTTTGTGACTTCCTCATAAATTTGTTTTTGTTCATCATTCAGTTGTTGTTCCAAATTTGGTAAGTTTATTAAATCTTCCTGAGCTTGATTCATAGCTGTTTCCACTTCAGTCAGGGTTATTGCAGCTTCATTTTCTACGATTGGTTGTCCTAGAGGATCTTGACTGAGCGTCCCAGAACTTTGACTGTCTTGAGAACTGTCTCTAGCTACTTCAGCTGCAATTGTTGCTTCTTGTTCAATTTCTTCATTTAACATTTGTACATAAGTTGTGAAAGTACTGCATTCTATGGTATCTTTGCATGCATTAAAGGAATCTTCATAGCTTTGAAAATGTCCAAGTAATTCATCCTCTGAACGCCATGGTTTAAACAACTGTAAAAGTGCTAAGTAGTAAAATTCCTTCTTGTCAGTAGTGTCGCAACTCAGCTTTCTGTGATTAATCAAACTTCCTTTTGTTTGTTTTACCAAACATCCTTCCTCACCAATGACTTTATATTTTCCATTGTTGATGTCTTCTGTGGTATTCCGTTTAAAAATGTAGTTCTGTTGCACTTCATAGAGACACATGTTTTCAAGATGATGACTTCTCTTTGGGTAATATGTGTCCAACATGTTTGTTCTTAAAATGTCTGTACTTTCTGGTTCGTACTCTGCTAAATATTCAATTTCTCGAATAGATTTCAATACCCGATTTCTCATTCCTGCAAGGCCTAAACTTACCCAAATTATTCTTCTGGATTTGGAGTACAGACTTGCAGATGATAACCTATCTGAGCATTCGTATGACCCAATTTCTCGATGCGATAACATCTTTAAACTGAAACTGTATAGCTTTTTACTGACAGTCTTCTCGTGAGAAATCTCTTCCCACATTTCTTTCAATTCCGTTTTCTCAGATTTAGTGATGTAAGATGTGACATACCGAGCAACAGCAATAGAATTGTCAGCTACATACTGAATATCCATGTTAGCATTCCACATGGATAAAATGACTGGGTTGTAGTCATTTATATATTTTGACTCTTCTTTTCTTCTTAGGTTGTAGGTATTTTTAGGCGATTTTCTTGTAATAGTATGTCGCACAGCTGACATAAAACTGTTTACTCTTCCTTTTGAAAGAACAGGTCGTGGAAATCCAAATCGACATTTTGTGTAGAATTTATCTTTACTCTTGTACTTTCGTCGACAGTATTTTCCACACCGATGACTTTGAAAACGTAAAACTTGCTCTTTTAAGTTTTTTTCTTCTGTGCTTTTAGGTAAAGCACATGTTGCATATCCTTCAATGGAAGATAAAACTGCATCATCAGAATCTGTTCCAAATTTTGGGTCATCCTTGATCCACAACAGCATATGAATATGAGGAGCATCTCTTGCTTGGTACTCTTTTCTCCAAAAGAAATCCACAACTTCTCCAAGAGGTGGATTTTTTTTATTGCAGGTGAAGGACATCATAGCCTCAAATCTATGATTGAAATATCTGCAAACATTAACCGGATCCAATGAGCACAATTCTCCTGCTGTCTTGTATTGGATGTTTTCAGTATTTAAATTTGCCTCTCGAAGAAAATCCAGTAAATCATCCCAAGCGTACTCAGCACAGCTTAGGGTAAGGAACCATGTAGGAGTTCCTAAATTCCGTAACATACATTTCAATTCTCCATGGCGTCGGTACCAATATTCATTAGTCCCACGCTGACAAGCCATCAGATTAATCCATTGAGATTCCAAATGATCATCTCACTGTTGCACTTTGTTCAAAAAATCCTTTGCAGACACATTATGTAGATGTACTCCAGTTTTTAAAATGTGATTTACTGCATAAGATAGTGCAGATAAGTCACTTTCAAATAAAAGATGGAAAAAATAAGGAATACTTTGATGAAATCTTGGATCTTCTGCATATAATCTTGTAGTCCGATACTCAGAAGCAGGAATCTGTACTGGACGTTCATCATATCGTCCACCTTTTCCTGTAGGAAACAGCTGGGGAAAACAATGAGCTTCCAAGCTCTCCTCCCATACACTCACGGGAGTTCCTTTTGCTTTTTTCATCTGAAACAGATCAATAGTGTTTCACATAACTTCTTTAGAATGAAGAGGATGTATGCTGAAATGTTCATAAATTTCTTCTTCTTTTGACTTATCCACTTTTTCAATTTGCCCAGTTGGTATTCCTGTGTCTGCTAGTAAAACTTCTTCATCTTCATCCATATAATTTGATTCATACCATTTATTATTTCTTTTCAAATATAAATTTGCTCTTTGTACTTTTCGTACATCTACCAGCTACTGCCAAATTTTCTTATTCTTTGTAGGTACACCATTAACCAGAATAACTAATGGTTCAGTTTCCAAACTATCTGCATCAATTGTTTCAATATTTTTTTTCAAATCTAATGGCAAATAGACAACTCTTCCTTTTAAACCTCTTTGTAAATCTGAAGGAGGTAATTTGCCTGTTTTGGGCTCCATACGAACTATAGTCTGAAACGGATGGACACATTGAATGAGTATAGACTCATATATATTTAAATCACTAAGTTCTGCAGGAATATCAACCAATTCTAAATTATTATGTACAGCTCTAACTGGCATTTTATTTTCTACTAACTTGTTATAACAGTATTTACAAATACGCTGATCTTCACCCAAATCAAAACAATTTTCCAGAAATAAATATGTAGCAAAATCCTTCCACTTAGAATTATTTTCTTTTTCACTTTTTTTATAGAGATCAACATTCCTTGTTTGAGTTTTATAATGGCTTCTCCGGCAACAAATACAAGTAATATTTGGTCTTTCATTAGAGCTGATAGTAAATTTTGTCATTTGATCTTCAAAATTTTTACTAACAGTGAGTTCTACATTCACTTCCACATTTTCTTTAATAACTGTGTCATTTCCTGCACTTTCTTGCTCTGGACCAAAGTAACAAAACTCAATATCCTCACAAACCTTCTTCACATCTGATACAGATCCACGGAACAGAGCATTATTCAACTCATTTAACTTTAGTGCTGGACTTTTAGCAAAATACAATCTTCTCACAAATTTTCTCATTTCAGTATGATGAACTGCCAGCATCCTAAAATGGTGAAAAACACTTTGACAAACTTTCCTAGAAAGACAAGCCAGAGAATGTCCTTGCAAACCAGTATTCTCTCTCACTCTGCATGGATCTAGCCTTTGAAGCACCTTAATCTTCTGTTTAACACTTTTTTTTACTATATTCTCTTAGAAAGTCACGTAATTTATCAATAGATTCCTGTCGTACAGTACAAATACTACTACAATTCCAAGTGTACACTGGGGCTTTAGGACGTCTCCCCATAACCTCATCAGCTAACACTTCTTCCTCATTTCTTGGAATCATTTTCTCCTTTTCCATTACACAACCATCCTTAACTTCATATGCTCGACCACTGGTGTCAACTGCATGCAGCAAACTATTACTTTGAAGATAACTCTCTTCATTAAAAAATGGTTCAGTACTTGAACTATGCTTCCATTCTTCTAAGAACACTTTACAAAAGTTTTTTTTTTCACTTCTCTTTTTCTTTTTCTTTTTGACTTCATTACATTCACTAATTTATCTAATGTACGGATCCTGTTCAAAATTAAAATGAATAGTTTTCTTTTTAATTCCAAAGCCTTTGCAACAATTGATTCAATATGTTTCTTTTTCTTATAAAATTTGGCTTTCTTCCTATATTTTTTCACATCCTTTAGCAAATTGAACATCACTCTTCTCTGAAAACTTTTTCTACGAATGTTTTTAAAATCTATTTTTCTTTTTAAGTCATTCTTTCTTACTTCTGATTGTACATTAGCATTTAGTATATTCTGTTGATTGTCTTGTTGTTTTCTACCTGAAACACTATTTGCAGTGGATATATTTTTTGAATTTTTTCTTTGCTTGAGGATATTTTTTATAAAATCCTTAGTCTGCTTACCAGAAGACTTTTTCTTTTTTCCAACATGAGGTTCTTCAACTAATTTTTGTTGTCCAGTTGTCTTCAAATATAGATGTTGTTGCTGTTCTTTTCTCTTTCTTGATTTTATAGGCATCTTTAATTTATTTCAGTGTTGTTCAGCAATACCTGAAAGAAACAAAAAAAAAATACCTTTATGTAATTTAAATATATTACTATATTTTTTATGAGCTTTTCAAATCCTATCATATGAGCTGTCCCTTTCCTACGACTGCAAGTCTTACACAATAAAAACTACACAAATTAAATCTCTGACAACAATTCCTGTGTGCACACAGACTCGTGGTGTGATTCTAGGCAGAAAACAATATTTGATTGGCAATTTCAAAGCACATTTACTACTGTGGTAGAGCAAGTGATAATTACTGTAACAGCCTGACACATTTTCCTTATAGTTTAGATAGGCAGAAAAGAGTACATGTCCTAACAGCTACTTGAGACCATGAGCATGTGGATCCTGGGTGAGTGATTAGACTAGAGCAAAGGAAATGAGCCTTGGTGTTGTTGAATGTGGTAGCGTTACACACTGCTATCTGAAATACCACAGAGTGCTGAATACTTAGCATGGGAGTACAGGAGAAGCAGCTGCCTGTGTGCTAAGAGCGTGCTTCTGGAGACTGTGTATTGTCAGGTGCAAGAGAGATCTGCATGGACGCTTGCACAACTGCATGAAGACTGCAGAGATGTTTGTAAGAGTACATGTGGGGTAAGGGTTAATTGGAGTTTTGAACATGTAGGATCTACCTCACCCATTGCAGGAGTGTAAGGAAAATCTACCCCGTTGTTTTCAAATGTGTTAGCATTTGCCTCTCATTTGTAAGATATTGATTTGTGCTGAATGCTAGCCATCACAGTTCAAGAAAACAAGCTGCCCCTTTCCTACGAATGCAAGTCTTACAGAACCAGACCAACACAAATTAAATCTCTGACAACAATTCCTTCGTGCACACAGACTCATGGTGTGATTTTAGGCAGAAAACGACATTTGATTGGCAATTTCAAAGCACATTTACTACTGTGGTTATGCAAGTGATAATTACTGTTACAGCCTGACACATTTTCCTTATAGTTTAGAGAGGCAGAAAAGAGCACATGTCCTAACAGCTACTTGAGAGCATGAGCATGTGGAACCTGGGTGAGTGATTAGACGAGAGCAAAGGAAATGAGCCTTGGTGATGTTGAATGTGGTAGCGTTACACACTACTATCTAAAATACCACACAGTGCTGAATACTTAGCACGGGTGTGCAGGAGAAGCAGCTGCCTGTATGCTAAGAGCGTGCTTCTGGAGACTGTGTATTGTCAGGTGCAAGAGAGATCTGCATGGACGCTTGTACAACTGCATGAAGACTGCAGAGATTTATGTAAGAGTACATGTGTGGTAAGGGTTAATTGGAGTTTTGAACATGTAGGAACTACCTCACCCATTGCAGGAGTGGAAGGAAAATCTACTATGTTGATTTCAAATGTGTTAGCATTTGCCTCTGTTTATGTTTATGTTTATGTTTATGTTTTTTCGATTTTTATTGCGCACGAATACCCTAGGGTGTCTCGGAGCATACAGAACTTCCTACTGACAAAGACATCTGCAGGAATCACTGGTTGAATAACCAAGTCTTCAAAAGCTTATGGAATTGATAAGGGTAGGGGCAGTTTTTATAACAAATGGGAGGGAATTCCACAGCCTAGGAGTTGCTACCAAAAAACGTCTGTCTCCCCATGTGGAGGTTCTGGTGCATGGCACCGGGAGCAAGTGTGTAGAGGCTGATCTTAAAGTTCTATTGGGAACATAAATCCGGAAAGCATCCTTCAGGAACTTAGGTCCTGAGTCATGAATGGCTTTGTAGGCAATGCATAAAGCCTTGAATTTTATCCGACTCTTTACTCTTAGCCAGTGCAGCTGGTTAATGGCCGCAGATGTAGGGTGACGAAATGGAACGTCAAGCATTAATCTGGCTGCCGCATTCTGTACTGATTGCAGCTTGGCTAGAACCTGCTCCTGAGCTTTAAGAAAGAGGCCTTTGTGAGATATTGATTTGTGCTGAATGCTAGCCATCACAGTTCAAGAAAACAAGCTGCCCCTTTCCTACGAATGCAAGTCTTACAGAACCAGACCAACACGAATGAAATCTCTGACAACAACTCCTTTGTGCACACAGACTCATGGTGTTATTCTAGGCAGAAAACGATATTTGATTGGCAATTTCAAAGCACATTTACTACTGTGGTTTTGCAAGTGATAATTACTGTAACAGCCTGACACATTTTCCTTATAGTTTTAGAGAGGCAGAAAAGAGCACATGTCCTAACAGCTACTTGAGACCATGAACATGTGGAACCTGGGTGAGTGATTAGACTAGAGCAAAGGAAATGAGCCTTGGTGATGTTGAATGTGGTAGCGTTACACACTACTATCTAAAATACCATACAGTGCTGAATACTTAGCATGGGAGTGCAGGAGAAGCAGCTGCCTGTATGCTAAGAGCGTGCTTCTGGAGACTGTGTATTGTCAGGTGCAAGAGAGATCTGCATGGACGCTTGCACAACTGCATGAAGACTGCAGAGATGTATGTAAGAGTACATGTGGGGTAAGGGTTAATTGGAGTTTTGAACATGTAGGATCTACCTTACCCATTGCAGGAGTGTAAGGAAAATCTACCCTGTTGTTTTCAAATGTGTTATCATTTGTCTCTCATTTGTGAGATATTGATTTGTGCTTAATGCTAGCCATCACTCTTCAAGAAAACAAGCTGCCCCTTTCCTACGAATGCAAGTCTTACAGAACCAGACCACCACGAATTAAATCTCTGACAACAATTCCGTTGTGCACACAGACTCATGGTGTGATTCTAGGCAGAAAACAGTATTCCTGGGTGATACCTGTACACCGTAACTTATGGTGAAGACATACTCCATAATATCTTACAAGTTCAAGGCAGTTAAATATCTTCCAAAACATCAAATGTAAAACACAACTTTAAAACAAGAATCACATTTTGATTTTTTTATATCAAAATGCACCACATACATCCCCTCTCAAATTCATAACTCGCCTTTAAAAGTAGTTAGTTGAGAAAGAAATGTGGCACTCACACAGCAGATTATCATAGCCAGAATCTCTGAGCTGTACACCTCTCAGCAGAACCAGTAAATGGCAATCTTTCCCTCTCTTTTTTCACACATATACATGTTAACTTCAAATCACAGTGCTTCCCTCATTTTTTCAAATGGAAACACACATTTCTGTTGGTTGCACATTTCAACCCTTTCCAAATGATCCCTACCCCCAACATGACTTCTGCCTGCTACCATAGCAACAGGTCATGTAACACTGGTGTGAGCAGAGAGGTCAGAAGTTCAGCACACAATGTTGCTAATCCAAAGAGCAAGAGTGCTTGACTTTTCAAACCTAACAGCAAATCCAAAGTAATGTTCTGTGGGAACACATTTTTCTGGACCAATACAAAACATGCTTTTAAACATTTAAACATACAGCCTAGTTTTTAGTGTTGAATGGTCTGAAACAGCCAATGAGTTCTTTTTATTTAAAAAAAGTATATAAGTCTCCATTTTGCAACTATCTTTCTTTTCATATTGCCATTCTACTGAAAGACATCTTCTGAGTGCATCCAGATCTCCTTGAAAGATGTTCACAGTGTGGATTGTAGGTCATAGCTATGTCTTCTGGAGTGAAAAGTATGCAGAAAAAAGAGGTATTGTGAAAGACCTTGCTTTGCCAAATGTAGACATTAAATGGATTGGTCAGAGAGGGTTAAAGTGGCACCAATTAATGCCTTTGGTGAAATCCTTTCTACATCTCCCACAGCCTGACCTTATAATTGTGCACTGTGGTGGAAATGACCTAGGCACTTTGACTGGGGTAGGTCTGGAAATGCTTGTTAAGGACACCTTTGTGCAATCGATGTCTCTTTTTCCACAAACTACCTTAGTATATTCTAATATATGCCAAAGGCAAAAGTGGAAGTGGTCCAACCAATATTGTCCGCAGATTGACAAAGCAAGAAAGCACGTCAATAAGTCTGTTTCTGCTTTCCTCAGAGACTATGGTATGGGTTCTATATACCACAACAACTTGCATTACAACAAGCAAGGCATTTATAGAGGAGACGGTGTACATTTTACAGATGAAGGCAACAGAGTCTTCCTCTTGAACTTTAGACTCTGCATCGGTACTTACTTGTAGGTACAAAAAAACACTCAATGAACACAACAGCTCTTTTTAGAGCCAACCAACATCTAAACACTTAAACTTGATTTTTAATTCTATTTTTTTATGGTTTTTTTGCCACCGTGCGCGTACCCCGTGATATTTTTTAAATGTTTTTTTTTTTTTTGTGACCTAAGGGGTCTTTCATGGTCCCCCTGAGAAGGCCTAGGGGGTCAGGAACTCTCTACCCTGCCCCCTTTTAACGTTCTCCACTTGTGTTTTTAACTCTCTTCTGCCTCTAAAACTCAAAATAGCGGCTGAGGGGGGCGCGCACCGTGCGCGCACCCCGTGATTTTTTTGAAAAAAAATAAAATGTTTTTTTCACCCTTCGGGGTCCTTCAGGGACCCCCTGACAAAGGCTAGGGGGTCAGGAACTCTCTACTCTGCCCCCTTTTCACGTTCTCCACCTTTCTTTTTCCCTGTCACACACACAACACACAAAATGGCGGCCGACACTTCCTGATTTCGACCGATTCGAATGTTGACTGACATGTAACCATCAATCAGAATTACGCTCGCGCAAGGCACCCTTCGCGCACGGTGCGCGCACGGTGCGCGGCTATAGATATTTATGTGCTTTTAAATGCAATTTTCTCAGGAACTACTTAACAGATTGACACCATATATGCAAAAGGCACATCCCTGACCTGAGGACTACCTCTTTGCCAAATTTCAAGTAATTCTGTTCAGCCGTTCGGGCTGTACCTTCGACTAAAGGTCCTATGAGAAAATGCATGGGGAAAACGCGTTTTGGGACCCCCCTTTTTTCTCAGCCCCCGCTTGACGAATCACCTCGAGACTTCCAGGGTAGGAGCTGAGCGGAGCGCCCCATTAGTTTTGAAAATTTCGCGAGGATCCATCTACCGGCGCCAAAGTTATTCAAATTAGAATTTTCAGATTTCCTATGGAAACACGGTCCTAACTATAACTATCTACTGGTGACCGCCAGTAGATAATACAAACATATATAAACATATATACAATCTGCATATCTACATAAATACAAATATAAATACATGCATACATATGAATATATGCATACATATGCATGTTATGTACATGAAAGTTTGAAAAACACTAATAAAAGCAAAGCTAAAAAGACACCTAATTACAAACAGAATTGCTTTAACTTAAATGAGGGCGAGACCTATTGCATTTTCATTGCTAGTTTACTTTGGTTCCATCAAGAAGGCATTCAGATGTGTCACACATTTGCCATAAATTCTGAATGGTAGCACTCTAGTTGCTCATTAGATCACTGTAGTAAAGCTACTGCTCACCAGGGAAGTCTGCTGCTGGTATTCAAAGTGCATGTTTCAGTCTGCATGTCAGAATTTTTTAATGAAATAGAAGAGGAGTTGAGAAGTCAAAATGTGCCCTAATTTTTTTTTCTGCAGCACTAATCATAATTTCTATGGCAAAATGAACCCCCTCATTGTGTTCCTTTTAAATTAAACTACTCACTCTCTGCTACTCACTCGCTACTACTCTCTACTACTCACTCTCTACTACTCACTCTCTACTACTCTCTACTACTCTCTACTGCTCACTCTCTACTACTCACTCTCTACTACTCTCTACTACTCACTCTACTACTCTCTACTACTCTCTACCACTCACTCTCTACTACTCACTCTCTACTACTCTCTCTCTACTACTCCCTCTCTACAACTCACCTTACTACTCTCTACTACTCACTCTCTACTACTCTCTCTACTACTCACTATCTACTACTCGCTCTCTACTACTCTCTACTACTCACTCTCCACTACTCATTCTCTACTACTTGCTCTCTAGTACTCACTCTCTATTACTCTCTACTACTCACTCTCTACTACTCACTCTCTACTACTCTCTCTACTACTCATTCTCTACTTCTCACTCTCTACTACTCTCTACTACTCTTTCTACTACTCACTCTATACTACTCTCTACTATTCATTCTACTACTCTCTACCACTCACTCTCTACTACTCTACTACTGACTCTCTACCACTCTCTACTACTCTCTCTCTCTACTACTCACTCTACTACTCACTCTACTACTCTCTACTACTCACTCTCTACTACTCACTCTCTACTACTCTCTCTCTACTACTCACTCTCTACTACTCACTCTCTACTACTCTCTACTACTCACTCTCCACTACTCACTCTCTACTACTCGCTCTCTACTACTCTCTACTATTCACTCTACCACTCTCTCTCTACTACTCACTCTCTACTACTCTCTACTACTCACTCTCTACTACTCACTCTCTACTACTCACTCTCTACTACTCCCTACTACTCACTCTACTACTCACACTCTACTACTCTCTACTACTCATTATCTACTACTCCACTACTCTCTACTACTCACTCTCTACTACTCTACTACTCCCTCCTACTCTCTGCCTACTACTCACTCTCTACTACTCACTCGCTACTACTCACTCTCTACTACTCACTCTCTACTACTAACTCTCAACTACTCACTCTCTACTACTCTGTACTACTCACTCTCTACTACTCTATACTACTCACTCTCTACTACTCTATCCCTACTACTCTCTACTACTCACTCACTACTACTCACTCTCTAGTACTGACTCTCAACTACTCTCTACTATTCACTCTACTACTCTCTCTCTACTACTCTCTACTACACACTCTCTACTGCTCTCTACTACTCTATCTACTACTCACTCTCTACTACCCATTCTCTACTATTCTCTACTACTCACTCTCTACTACTCACTCTCTACTACTCTCTACTAACTCTCTACTACTCTAATACTCTCTACTACTCACTCTCTATTACCCACTCTCTATTACCCACTCTCCACTACTCTCTACTACTCACTATCTAGTACTCACTCTCTACTACTTCTCACTCTCTACTTCTCACTCTCCACTTCTCACTCTCTACTACTCACTCTCTACTACTCTCTACTACTCTCTAATACTACTCTCTACTACTCACTCTCTACTACTCTCTACTACTCACTCTACTACCCTCTACTACTCTCTACCACTCAATCTCTACTACACACTCTCTACTACGCTCTACTTCACTCTCTCTACTACTCCTTCTCTACTACTTACTCTACTACTCTCTACTACTCTCTCTCTACTACTCTCTCTCTACTACTTACTCTCTACTACTCGCTCTTTACTACTCACTCTCTACTACTCTCTACTACTCACTCTCCACTACTCACTCTCTACTACTCGCTCTCTACTACTCACTCTCTACTACTCACTCTCTACTACTCCACTACTGTCTACTACTCACTCTCTACTACTCTATCTACTACTCACTCTCTACTACTCACTCTCTATTACTTTCTACTACTCACTCTCTACTACTCTCTCTCTACTACTCTGTACTACTCTGTACTACTCACTCTCTACTACTCACTCTCTACTACTCTCTCTCTACTTCCCTCTACTACTCACTCTACTACTCACTCTCTAATATTCTCTAATACTCTCTCTCTGCTACACACTCTCTACTACTCACTCTCTACTACTCACCTTCTACTACTCTCTACTACTCACTCTCTACCACTCTCTACTACTCTCTACTACTACTCTCTACTACTCACTCTCTACTACTCTCTACTACTCACTCTACTACCCTCTACTACTCTCTACCACTCACTCACTACTACTCACTCTCTACTACGCTCTACTACTCTCTCTCTACTACTCCTTCTCTACTACTTACTCTACTATTCTCTACTACTCTCTCTCTACTACTCTCTCTCTACTACTTACTCTCTACTACTCGCTCTTTACTACTCGCTCTCTACTACTCTCTACTACTCACTCTCCACTTCTCACTCTCTACTACTCGCTCTCTACTACTCACTCTCTACAACTCTCCGCTACTCACGCTCTAC
>NW_028187854.1:0-130000 GCF_964204655.1 Triturus cristatus | reverse complement strand
GTCTTAACTCTTACTCTGGTCTACTGGTTAAGGTCTTAACTCTTACTCTGGCCTAATAGCTAAGGTCTTAGACTCGTACTCTGGCCTAATAGCTAAGGTCTTAGACTCATACTCTGGCCTACTGGTTAAGGTCTTAACTCTAACTCTGGCCTAATAGCTAAGGTCTTAGACTCGTACTCTGGCCTAATAGCTAAAGGTCTTAGACTCGTACTCTGGCCTAATAGCTAAGGTCTTATACTCGTACTCTGGCCTGCAGGTTGAGGTCTTAACTCTTACTCTGGCCTACTGGTTAAGGTCTTAACTCTAACTCTGCCTAATAGCTAAGGTCTTTGACTCGTACTCTGTCCTAATAGCTAAAGGTCTTAGACTCGTACTCTGGCCTAATAGCTAAGGTCTTAGACTTGTACTCTGGCCTAATGGTTAAGGTCTTAACTCTTACTCTGGCCTAATAGCTAAGGTCTTAACTCTTACTCTGGCCTAATAGCTAAGGTCTTAGACTCATACTCTGGCCTAATGGTTAAGGTCTTAACTCTTACTCTGGTCTAATAGCTAAGGTCTTAGACTCGTACTCTAGCCTACTGGTTAAGGTCTTAACTCTTACTCTGGCCTACTGGTTAAGGTCTTAACTCTTACTCTGGCCTAATAGCTAAGGTCTTAACTCTTACTCTGTCCTAATAGCTACGGTCTTAGACTCGTACTCTGGCCTAATGGTTAAGGTCTTAACTCTTACTCTGGCCTAATATTTAAAGTCTTAGACTCGTACTATGGCCTAATGGTTAAGGTCTTAACTCTTGCTCTGGCCTACTGATTAAGGTCTTAACTCTTACTCTGACCGAATAGCTAACGTCTTAGACTCATACTCTGGCCTAATGATTAAGGTCTTAACTCTTACTCTGGCCTCATAGCTAAGGTCTTAGACTCGCACTCTGGCCTAATGGCTAAGGTCTTAGACTCGTACTCTGGCCTAATGGTTAAGGTCTTAACTTTTACTCTGGTCTACTGGTTAAGGTATTAACTCTTGCTCTGGCCTAATAGCTAAGGTATTAGACTCGTACTCTGGCCTAATAGCTAAGGTCTTAGACTCGTACTCTGGCCTACAGGTTGAGGTCTTAACTCTTACTCTGGCCTACTGGTTAAGGTCTTAACTCTTACTCTGGCCTAAAAGCTAAGGTCTTAGACTCGTACTCTGGCCTACTGGTTAAGGTCTTAACTCTTACTCTGGCCTAACAGCTAAGGTCTTATTTCTTACTCTGGCCTAATAGCTAAGGTCTTAGACTCGCACTCTGGCCTAATGTTTATGGTCTTAACTCTTACACTGGCCTACTCGTTAAGGTCTTAACCCTTACTCTGGCCTAATAGCTAAGGTCTTAGACTCGTACTCTGGCCTACAGGTTAAGGTCTTAACTCTTACTCTGGCCTACTGGTTAAGGTCTTAACTCTTACTCTGGCCTAATAGCTAAGGTCTTAGACTTATACTCTGGCCTACTGGTTAACGTCGTAACTCTTACTCTGGCCTAATAGCTAAGGTCTTAACTCTTACTCTGGCCTAATAGTTAAGGTCTTAGACTCGTACTCCGGCCAAATAGTTAAGGTCTTAACTCTTACTCTGGCCTACTGGCTAAGGTCTTAACTCTTACTCTGGCCTAATAGCTAAGGTCTTATTTCTTACTCTGGCCTAATAGCTAAGGTCTTAGACTCGCACTCTGGCCTAATGTTTATGGTCTTAACTCTTACACTGGCCTACTCGTTAAGGTCTTAACCCTTACTCTGGCCTAATAGCTAAGGTCTTAGACTCGTACTCTGGCCTACAGGTTAAGGTCTTAACTCTTACTCTGGCCTACTGGTTAAGGTCTTAACTCTTACTCTGGCCTAATAGCTAAGGTCTTAGACTTATACTCTGGCCTACTGGTTAAGGTCTTAACTCTTACTCTGTCCTAATAGCTAAGGTCTTAGACTCGCACTCTGGCCTAATGTTTATGGTCTTAACTCTTACACTGGCCTACTCGTTAAGGTCTTAACCCTTACTCTGGCCTAATAGCTAAGGTCTTAGACTCGTACTCTGGCCCACAGGTTGAGGTCTTAACTCTTACTCTGGCCTACTGGTTAAGGTCTTAAGTCTTACTCTGGCCTAATAGCTAAGGTCTTAGACTCGCACTCTGGCCTAATGTTTATGGTCTTAACTCTTACACTGGCCTACTCGTTAAGGTCTTAACCCTTACTCTGGCCTAATATTTAAGGTCTTAGACTCGTACTCCGGCCAAATAGTTAAGGTCTTAACTCTTACTCTGGCCTACTGGCTAAGGTCTTAACTCTTACTCTGGCCTAATAGCTAAGGTCTAAGACTCGTACTCTGGCCTAATAGCTAAGGTCTTAGACTTGTACTCTGGCCTACTGGTTAAGGTCCTAACTCTTACTCTGGCCTAATAGCTAAGGTCTTAACTCTTACTCTGGCCTACTGGTTAAGGTCTTAACTCTTACTCTGGCCTAATAGCTAAGGTCTTAGACTCGTACTCTGGCCTAATAGCTAAGGTCTTAACTCTTACTCTGGCCTAATAGCTAAGGTCTTAGACTCGTACACTGGCCTAATAGCTAAGGTCTTTGACTAGTACTCTGGCCTAATGGTTAAGGTCTTAACTCTTACTCTGGCCTAATAGCTAAGGTCTTAGACTCGTACTCTTGCCTAATGGTTGAAGTCTTAACTTTTACTCTGGCCTAATAGCTAAGGTCTTAACTCTTACTCTGGACTAATAGCTAAGGTCTTAGACTCGTACTCTGGCCTACTGGTTAAGGTCTTAACTCTTACTCTGACCTGCTGGTTAAGGTCTTAACTCTTACTCTGGCCTAATAGCTAAGGTCTTAGACTCGTACTCTGGTCTAATGGTTAAGGTCTTAACTCTTACTCTGGCCTAATAGCTAAGGTCTTAGACTCGCACTCTGGCCTAATAGCTAAGGTCTTAGACTTGTACTCTGGCCTAATGGTTAAGGTCTTAACTCTTACTCTGGCCTACTGGTTAAGGTCTTAACTCTTGCTCTGACCTACTGGTTAAGGTCATAACTCTTACTCTGGCCTAATAGCTAACGTCTTAGACTCGTACTCTGGCCTAATGGTTAAGGTCTTAACTCTTACTCTGGTCTACTGGTTAAGGTCTTAACTCTTACTCTGGCCTAATAGCTAAGGTCTTAGACTCGTACTCTGGCCTAATAGCTAAGGTCTTAGACTCATATTCTGGCCTACTGGTTAAGGTCTTAACTCTAACTCTGGCCTAATAGCTAAGGTCTTAGACTCGTACTCTGGCCTAATAGCTAAGGTCTTAGACTCGTACTCTGGCCTACAGGTTGAGGTCTTAACTCTTACTCTGGCCTACTGGTTAAGGTCTTAACCCTTACTCTGGCCTAATAGCTAGGGTCTTAGACTCGTACTCTGGCCTACTGGTTAAGGTCTAAACTCTTACTCTGGCCTAACAGCTAAGGTCTTATTTCTTACTCTGGCCTAATAGCTAAGGTCTTAACTCTTACTCTGTCCTAATAGCTACGGTCTTAGACTCGTACTCTGGCCTAATGGTTAAGGTCTTAACTCTTACTCTGGCCTAATATTTAAAGTCTTAGACTCGTACTATGGCCTAATGGTTAAGGTCTTAACTCTTGCTCTGGGCTACTGATTAAGGTCTTAACTCTTACTCTGACTGAATAGCTAACGTCTTAGACTCATACTCTGGCCTAATGATTAAGGTCTTAACTCTTACTCTGGCCTCATAGCTAAGATCTTAGACTCGCACTCTGGCCTAATGGCTAAGGTCTTAGACACGTACTCTGGCCTAATGGTTAAGGTCTTAACTTTTACTCTGGTCTACTGGTTAAGGTATTAACTCTTACTCTGGCCTAATAGCTAAGGTCTTAGACTCGTACTCTGGCCTAATAGCTAAGGTCTTAGACTCGTACTCTGGCCTACAGGTTGAGGTCTTAACTCTTACTCTGGCCTACTGGTTAAGGTCTTAACTCTTACTCTGGCCTAAAAGCTAAGGTCTTAGACTCGTACTCTGGCCTACTGGTTAAGGTCTTAACTCTTACTCTGGCCTAACAGCTAAGGTCTTATTTCTTACTCTGGCCTAATAGCTAAGGTCTTAGACTCGCACTCTGGCCTAATGTTTATGGTCTTAACTCTTACACTGGCCTACTTGTTAAGGTCTTAACCCTTACTCTGGCCTAATAGCTAAGGTCTTAGACTCGTACTCTGGCCTACAGGTTAAGGTCTTAACTCTTACTCTGGCCTACTGGTTAAGGTCTTAACTCTTGCTCTGGCCTAATAGCTAAGGTCTTAGACTTATACTCTGGCCTACTGGTTAACGTCTTAACTCTTACTCTGGCCTAATAGCTAAGGTCTTAACTCTTACTCTGGCCTAATAGTTAAGGTCTTAGACTCGTACTCCGGCCAAACAGTTAAGGTCTTAACTCTTACTCTGGCCTACTGGCTAAGGTCTTAACTCTTACTCTGGCCTAATAGCTAAGGTCTTATTTCTTACTCTGGCCTAATAGCTAAGGTCTTAGACTCACACTCTGGCCTAATGTTTATGGTCTTAACTCTTACACTGGCCTACTCGTTAAGGTCTTAACCCTTACTCTGGCCTAATAGCTAAGGTCTTAGACTCGTACTCTGGCCTACAGGTTAAGGTCTTAACTCTTACTCTGGCCTACTGGTTAAGGTCTTAACTCTTACTCTGGCCTAATAGCTAAGGTCTTAGACTTATACTCTGGCCTACTGGTTAAGGTCTTAACTCTTACTCTGGCCTAATAGCTAAGGTCTTAACTCTTACTCTGGCCTAATAGTTAAGGTCTTAGACTCGTACTCCGGCCAAATAGTTAAGGTCTTAACTCTTACTCTGGCCTACTGGCTAAGGTCTTAACTCTTACTCTGGCCTAATAGCTAAGGTCTAAGACTCGTACTCTGGCCTAATAGCTAAGGTCTTAGACTTGTACTCTGGCCTACTGGTTAAGGTCTTAACTCTTACTCTGGCCTACTGGTTAAGGTCTTAACTCTTACTCTGGCCTAATAGCTAAGGTCTTAACTCTTACTCTGGCCTAATAGCTAAGGTCTTAGATTCGTACTCTAGCCTACTGGTTAAGGTCTTAACTCTTACTCTGGCCTAATAGCTAAGGTCTTAGACTCGTACACTGGCCTAATAGCTAAGGTCTTTGACTAGTACTCTGGCCTAAAGGGTAAGGTCTTAACTCTTACTCTGGCCTAATAGCTAAGGTCTTAGACTTTTACTCTGGCCTAATGGTTGAAGTCTTAACTTTTACTCTGGCCTAATAGCTAAGGTCTTAACTCTTACTCTGGCCTAATAGCTAAGGTCTTAGACTCGTACTCTGGCCTACTGGTTAAGGTCTTAACTCTTACTCTGACCTGCTGGTTAAGGTCTTAACTCTTACTCTGGCCTAATAGCTAAGGTCTTAGGCTCGTACTCTGGTCTAATGGTTAAGGTCCTAACTCTTACTCTGGCCTAATAGCTAAGGTCTTAGACTCGCACTCTGGCCTAATAGCTAAGGTCTTAGACTTGTACTCTGGCCTAATGGTTAAGGTCTTAACTCTTACTCTGGCCTACTGGTTAAGGTCTTAACTCTTGCTCTGACCTACTGGTTAAGGTCATAACTCTTACTCTGGCCTAATAGCTAACGTCTTAGACTCGTACTCTGGCCTAATGGTTAAGGTCTTAACTCTTACTCTGGTCTACTGGTTAAGGTCTTAACTCTTACTCTGGCCTAATAGCTAAGGTCTTAGACTCGTACTCTGGCCTAATAGCTAAGGTCTTAGACTCATACTCTGGCCTACTGGTTAAGGTCTTAACTCTAACTCTGGCCTAATAGCTAAGGTCTTAGACTCGTACTCTGGCCTAATAGCTAAAGGTCTTAGACTCGTACTCTGGCCTAATAGCTAAGGTCTTATACTCGTACTCTGGCCTACAGGTTGAGGTCTTAACTCTTACTCTGGCCTACTGGTTAAGGTCTTAACTCTAACTCTGCCTAATAGCTAAGGTCTTTGACTCGTACTCTGTCCTAATAGCTAAAGGTCTTAGACTCGTACTCTGGCCTAATAGCTAAGGTCTTAGACTTGTACTCTGGCCTAATGGTTAAGGTCTTAACTCTTACTCTGGCCTAATAGCTAAGGTCTTAACTCTTACTCTGGCCTAATAGCTAAGGTCTTAGACTCGTACTCTGGCCTAATGGTTAAGGTCTTAACTCTTACTCTGGTCTAATAGCTAAGGTCTTAGACTCGTACTCTAGCCTACTGGTTAAGGTCTTAACTCTTACTCTGGCCTACTGGTTAAGGTCTTAACTCTTACTCTGGCCTAATAGCTAAGGTCTTAACTCTTACTCTGTCCTAATAGCTACGGTCTTAGACTCGTACTCTTGCCTAATGGTTAAGGTCTTAACTCTTACTCTGGCCTAATATTTAAAGTCTTAGACTCGTACTATGGCCTAATGGTTAAGGTCTTAACTCTTGCTCTGGCCTACTGATTAAGGTCTTAACTCTTACTCTGACCGAATAGCTAACGTCTTAGACTCATACTCTGGCCTAATGATTAAGGTCTTAACTCTTACTCTGGCCTCATAGCTAAGGTCTTAGACTCGCACTCTGGCCTAATGGCTAAGGTCTTAGACTCGTACTCTGGCCTAATGGTTAAGGTCTTAACTTTTACTCTGGTCTACTGGTTAAGGTATTAACTCTTGCTCTGGCCTAATAGCTAAGGTATTAGACTCGTACTCTGGCCTAATAGCTAAGGTCTTAGACTCGTACTCTGGCCTACAGGTTGAGGTCTTAACTCTTACTCTGGCCTACTGGTTAAGGTCTTAACTCTTACTCTGGCCTAAAAGCTAAGGTCTTAGACTCGTACTCTGGCCTACTGGTTAAGGTCTTAACTCTTACTCTGGCCTAACAGCTAAGGTCTTATTTCTTACTCTGGCCTAATAGCTAAGGTCTTAGACTCGCACTCTGGCCTAATGTTTATGGTCTTAACTCTTACACTGGCCTACTCGTTAAGGTCTTAACCCTTACTCTGGCCTAATAGCTAAGGTCTTAGACTCGTACTCTGGCCTACAGGTTAAGGTCTTAACTCTTACTCTGGCCTACTGGTTAAGGTCTTAACTCTTACTCTGGCCTAATAGCTAAGGTCTTAGACTTATACTCTGGCCTACTGGTTAACGTCTTAACTCTTACTCTGGCCTAATAGCTAAGGTCTTAACTCTTACTCTGGCCTAATAGTTAAGGTCTTAGACTCGTACTCCGGCCAAATAGTTAAGGTCTTAACTCTTACTCTGGCCTACTGGCTAAGGTCTTAACTCTTACTCTGGCCTAATAGCTAAGGTCTTATTTCTTACTCTGGCCTAATAGCTAAGGTCTTAGACTCGCACTCTGGCCTAATGTTTATGGTCTTAACTCTTACACTGGCCTACTCGTTAAGGTCTTAACCCTTACTCTGGCCTAATAGCTAAGGTCTTAGACTCGTACTCTGGCCTACAGGTTAAGGTCTTAACTCTTACTCTGGCCTACTGGTTAAGGTCTTAACTCTTACTCTGGCCTAATAGCTAAGGTCTTAGACTTATACTCTGGCCTACAGGTTAAGGTCTTAACTCTTACTCTGGCCTACTGGTTAAGGTCTTAACTCTTACTCTGGCCTAATAGCTAAGGTCTTAGACTTATACTCTGGCCTACAGGTTAAGGTCTTAACTCTTACTCTGGCCTACTGGTTAAGGTCTTAACCCTTACTCTGGCCTAATAGCTAAGGTCTTAGACTCGTACTCTGGCCCACAGGTTGAGGTCTTAACTCTTACTCTGGCCTACTGGTTAAGGTCTTAAGTCTTACTCTGGCCTAATAGCTAAGGTCTTAGACTCGCACTCTGGCCTAATGTTTATGGTCTTAACTCTTACACTGGCCTACTCGTTAAGGTCTTAACCCTTACTCTGGCCTAATAGTTAAGGTCTTAGACTCGTACTCCGGCCAAATAGTTAAGGTCTTAACTCTTACTCTGGCCTACTGGCTAAGGTCTTAACTCTTACTCTGGCCTAATAGCTAAGGTCTAAGACTCGTACTCTGGCCTAATAGCTAAGGTCTTAGACTTGTACTCTGGCCTACTGGTTAAGGTCTTAACTCTTACTCTGGCCTAATAGCTAAGGTCTTAACTCTTACTCTGGCCTACTGGTTAAGGTCTTAACTCTTACTCTGGCCTAATAGCTAAGGTCTTAGACTCGTACTCTGGCCTAATAGCTAAGGTCTTAACTCTTACTCTGGCCTAATAGCTAAGGTCTTAGACTCGTACACTGGCCTAATAGCTAAGGTCTTTGACTAGTACTCTGGCCTAATGGTTAAGGTCTTAACTCTTACTCTGGCCTAATAGCTAAGGTCTTAGACTCGTACTCTTGCCTAATGGTTGAAGTCTTAACTTTTACTCTGGCCTAATAGCTAAGGTCTTAACTCTTACTCTGGACTAATAGCTAAGGTCTTAGACTCGTACTCTGGCCTACTGGTTAAGGTCTTAACTCTTACTCTGACCTGCTGGTTAAGGTCTTAACTCTTACTCTGGCCTAATAGCTAAGGTCTTAGACTCGTACTCTGGTCTAATGGTTAAGGTCTTAACTCTTACTCTGGCCTAATAGCTAAGGTCTTAGACTCGCACTCTGGCCTAATAGCTAAGGTCTTAGACTTGTACTCTGGCCTAATGGTTAAGGTCTTAACTCTTACTCTGGCCTACTGGTTAAGGTCTTAACTCTTGCTCTGACCTACTGGTTAAGGTCATAACTCTTACTCTGGCCTAATAGCTAACGTCTTAGACTCGTACTCTGGCCTAATGGTTAAGGTCTTAACTCTTACTCTGGTCTACTGGTTAAGGTCTTAACTCTTACTCTGGCCTAATAGCTAAGGTCTTAGACTCGTACTCTGGCCTAATAGCTAAGGTCTTAGACTCATATTCTGGCCTACTGGTTAAGGTCTTAACTCTAACTCTGGCCTAATAGCTAAGGTCTTAGACTCGTACTCTGGCCTAATAGCTAAGGTCTTAGACTCGTACTCTGGCCTACAGGTTGAGGTCTTAACTCTTACTCTGGCCTACTGTTTAAGGTCTTAACCCTTACTCTGGCCTAATAGCTAGGGTCTTAGACTCGTACTCTGGCCTACTGGTTAAGGTCTAAACTCTTACTCTGGCCTAACAGCTAAGGTCTTATTTCTTACTCTGGCCTAATAGCTAAGGTCTTAACTCTTACTCTGTCCTAATAGCTACGGTCTTAGACTCGTACTCTGGCCTAATGGTTAAGGTCTTAACTCTTACTCTGGCCTAATATTTAAAGTCTTAGACTCGTACAATGGCCTAATGGTTAAGGTCTTAACTCTTGCTCTGGCCTACTGATTAAGGTCTTAACTCTTACTCTGACCGAATAGCTAACGTCTTAGACTCATACTCTGGCCTAATGATTAAGGTCTTAACTCTTACTCTGGCCTCATAGCTAAGGTCTTAGACTCGCACTCTGGCCTAATGGCTAAGGTCTTAGACTCGTACTCTGGCCTAATGGTTAAGGTCTTAACTTTTACTCTGGTCTACTGGTTAAGGTATTAACTCTTACTCTGGCCTAATAGCTAAGGTCTTAGACTCGTACTCTGGCCTAATAGCTAAGGTCTTAGACTCGTACTCTGGCCTACAGGTTGAGGTCTTAACTCTTACTCTGGCCTACTGGTTAAGGTCTTAACTCTTACTCTGGCCTAAAAGCTAAGGTCTTAGACTCGTACTCTGGCCTACTGGTTAAGGTCTTAACTCTTACTCTGGCCTAACAGCTAAGGTCTTATTTCTTACTCTGGCCTAATAGCTAAGGTCTTAGACTCGCACTCTGGCCTAATGTTTATGGTCTTAACTCTTACACTGGCCTACTCGTTAAGGTCTTAACCCTTACTCTGGCCTAATAGCTAAGGTCTTAGACTCGTACTCTGGCCTACAGGTTAAGGTCTTAACTCTTACTCTGGCCTACTGGTTAAGGTCTTAACTCTTACTCTGGCCTAATAGCTAAGGTCTTAGACTTATACTCTGGCCTACTGGTTAACGTCTTAACTCTTACTCTGGCCTAATAGCTAAGGTCTTAACTCTTACTCTGGCCTAATAGTTAAGGTCTTAGACTCGTACTCCGGCCAAACAGTTAAGGTCTTAACTCTTACTCTGGCCTACTGGCTAAGGTCTTAACTCTTACTCTGGCCTAATAGCTAAGGTCTTATTTCTTACTCTGGCCTAATAGCTAAGGTCTTAGACTCACACTCTGGCCTAATGTTTATGGTCTTAACTCTTACACTGGCCTACTCGTTAAGGTCTTAACCCTTACTCTGGCCTAATAGCTAAGGTCTTAGACTCGTACTCTGGCCTACAGGTTAAGGTCTTAACTCTTACTCTGGCCTACTGGTTAAGGTCTTAACTCTTACTCTGGCCTAATAGCTAAGGTCTTAGACCTATACTCTGGCCTACTGGTTAAGGTCTTAACTCTTACTCTGGCCTAATAGCTAAGGTCTTAACTCTTACTCTGGCCTAATAGTTAAGGTCTTAGACTCGTACTCCGGCCTAATAGTTAAGGTCTTAACTCTTACTCTGGCCTACTGGCTAAGGTCTTAACTCTTACTCTGGCCTAATAGCTAAGGTCTAAGACTCGTACTCTGGCCTAATAGCTAAGGTCTTAGACTTGTACTCTGGCCTACTGGTTAAGGTCTTAACTCTTACTCTGGCCTACTGGTTAAGGTCTTAACTCTTACTCTGGCCTAATAGCTAAGGTCTTAACTCTTACTCTGGCCTAATAGCTAAGGTCTTAGACTCGTACTCTAGCCTACTGGTTAAGGTCTTAACTCTTACTCTGGCCTAATAGCTAAGGTCTTAGACTCGTACACTGGCCTAATAGCTAAGGTCTTTGACTAGTACTCTGGCCTAATGGGTAAGGTCTTAACTCTTACTCTGGCCTAATAGCTAAGGTCTTAGACTTTTACTCTGGCCTAATGGTTGAAGTCTTAACTTTTACTCTGGCCTAATAGCTAAGGTCTTAACTCTTACTCTGGCCTAATAGCTAAGGTCTTAGACTCGTACTCTGGCCTACTGGTTAAGGTCTTAACTCTTACTCTGACCTGCTGGTTAAGGTCTTAACTCTTACTCTGGCCTAATAGCTAAGGTCTTAGACTCGTACTCTGGTCTAATGGTTAAGGTCCTAACTCTTACTCTGGCCTAATAGCTAAGGTCTTAGACTCGCACTCTGGCCTAATAGCTAAGGTCTTAGACTTGTACTCTGGCCTAATGGTTAAGGTCTTAACTCTTACTCTGGCCTACTGGTTAAGGTCTTAACTCTTGCTCTGACCTACTGGTTAAGGTCATAACTCTTACTCTGGCCTAATAGCTAACGTCTTAGACTCGTACTCTGGCCTAATGGTTAAGGTCTTAACTCTTACTCTGGTCTACTGGTTAAGGTCTTAACTCTTACTCTGGCCTAATAGCTAAGGTCTTAGACTCGTACTCTGGCCTAATAGCTAAGGTCTTAGACTCATACTCTGGCCTACTGGTTAAGGTCTTAACTCTAACTCTGGCCTAATAGCTAAGGTCTTAGACTCGTACTCTGGCCTAATAGCTAAAGGTCTTAGACTCGTACTCTGGCCTAATAGCTAAGGTCTTATACTCGTACTCTGGCCTACAGGTTGAGGTCTTAACTCTTACTCTGGCCTACTGGTTAAGGTCTTAACTCTAACTCTGCCTAATAGCTAAGGTCTTTGACTCGTACTCTGTCCTAATAGCTAAAGGTCTTAGACTCGTACTCTGGCCTAATAGCTAAGGTCTTAGACTTGTACTCTGGCCTAATGGTTAAGGTCTTAACTCTTACTCTGTCCTAATAGCTACGGTCTTAGACTCGTACTCTGGCCTAATGGTTAAGGTCTTAACTCTTACTCTGGCCTAATATTTAAAGTCTTAGACTCGTACTATGGCCTAATGGTTAAGGTCTTAACTCTTGCTCTGGCCTACTGATTAAGGTCTTAACTCTTACTCTGGCCTAACAGCTAAGGTCTTATTTCTTACTCTGGCCTAATAGCTAAGGTCTTAGACTCGCACTCTGGCCTAATGTTTATGGTCTTAACTCTTACACTGGCCTACTCGTTAAGGTCTTAACCCTTACTCTGGCCTAATAGCTAAGGTCTTAGACTCGTACTCTGGCCTACAGGTTAAGGTCTTAACTCTTACTCTGGCCTACTGGTTAAGGTCTTAACTCTTACTCTGGCCTAATAGCTAAGGTCTTAGACTTATACTCTGGCCTACTGGTTAACGTCTTAACTCTTACTCTGGCCTAATAGCTAAGGTCTTAACTCTTACTCTGGCCTAATAGTTAAGGTCTTAGACTCGTACTCCGGCCAAATAGTTAAGGTCTTAACTCTTACTCTGGCCTACTGGCTAAGGTCTTAACTCTTACTCTGGCCTAATAGCTAAGGTCTTATTTCTTACTCTGGCCTAATAGCTAAGGTCTTAGACTCGCACTCTGGCCTAATGTTTATGGTCTTAACTCTTACACTGGCCTACTCGTTAAGGTCTTAACCCTTACTCTGGCCTAATAGCTAAGGTCTTAGACTCGTACTCTGGCCTACAGGTTAAGGTCTTAACTCTTACTCTGGCCTACTGGTTAAGGTCTTAACTCTTACTCTGGCCTAATAGCTAAGGTCTTAGACTTATACTCTGGCCTACAGGTTAAGGTCTTAACTCTTACTCTGGCCTACTGGTTAAGGTCTTAACTCTTACTCTGGCCTAATAGCTAAGGTCTTAGACTTATACTCTGGCCTACAGGTTAAGGTCTTAACTCTTACTCTGGCCTACTGGTTAAGGTCTTAACCCTTACTCTGGCCTAATAGCTAAGGTCTTAGACTCGTACTCTGGCCCACAGGTTGAGGTCTTAACTCTTACTCTGGCCTACTGGTTAAGGTCTTAAGTCTTACTCTGGCCTAATAGCTAAGGTCTTAGACTCGCACTCTGGCCTAATGTTTATGGTCTTAACTCTTACACTGGCCTACTCGTTAAGGTCTTAACCCTTACTCTGGCCTAATAGTTAAGGTCTTAGACTCGTACTCCGGCCAAATAGTTAAGGTCTTAACTCTTACTCTGGCCTACTGGCTAAGGTCTTAACTCTTACTCTGGCCTAATAGCTAAGGTCTAAGACTCGTACTCTGGCCTAATAGCTAAGGTCTTAGACTTGTACTCTGGCCTACTGGTTAAGGTCTTAACTCTTACTCTGGCCTAATAGCTAAGGTCTTAACTCTTACTCTGGCCTACTGGTTAAGGTCTTAACTCTTACTCTGGCCTAATAGCTAAGGTCTTAGACTCGTACTCTGGCCTAATAGCTAAGGTCTTAACTCTTACTCTGGCCTAATAGCTAAGGTCTTAGACTCGTACACTGGCCTAATAGCTAAGGTCTTTGACTAGTACTCTGGCCTAATGGTTAAGGTCTTAACTCTTACTCTGGCCTAATAGCTAAGGTCTTAGACTCGTACTCTTGCCTAATGGTTGAAGTCTTAACTTTTACTCTGGCCTAATAGCTAAGGTCTTAACTCTTACTCTGGACTAATAGCTAAGGTCTTAGACTCGTACTCTGGCCTACTGGTTAAGGTCTTAACTCTTACTCTGACCTGCTGGTTAAGGTCTTAACTCTTACTCTGGCCTAATAGCTAAGGTCTTAGACTCGTACTCTGGTCTAATGGTTAAGGTCTTAACTCTTACTCTGGCCTAATAGCTAAGGTCTTAGACTCGCACTCTGGCCTAATAGCTAAGGTCTTAGACTTGTACTCTGGCCTAATGGTTAAGGTCTTAACTCTTACTCTGGCCTACTGGTTAAGGTCTTAACTCTTGCTCTGACCTACTGGTTAAGGTCATAACTCTTACTCTGGCCTAATAGCTAACGTCTTAGACTCGTACTCTGGCCTAATGGTTAAGGTCTTAACTCTTACTCTGGTCTACTGGTTAAGGTCTTAACTCTTACTCTGGCCTAATAGCTAAGGTCTTAGACTCGTACTCTGGCCTAATAGCTAAGGTCTTAGACTCATATTCTGGCCTACTGGTTAAGGTCTTAACTCTAACTCTGGCCTAATAGCTAAGGTCTTAGACTCGTACTCTGGCCTAATAGCTAAGGTCTTAGACTCGTACTCTGGCCTACAGGTTGAGGTCTTAACTCTTACTCTGGCCTACTGTTTAAGGTCTTAACCCTTACTCTGGCCTAATAGCTAGGGTCTTAGACTCGTACTCTGGCCTACTGGTTAAGGTCTAAACTCTTACTCTGGCCTAACAGCTAAGGTCTTATTTCTTACTCTGGCCTAATAGCTAAGGTCTTAACTCTTACTCTGTCCTAATAGCTACGGTCTTAGACTCGTACTCTGGCCTAATGGTTAAGGTCTTAACTCTTACTCTGGCCTAATATTTAAAGTCTTAGACTCGTACAATGGCCTAATGGTTAAGGTCTTAACTCTTGCTCTGGCCTACTGATTAAGGTCTTAACTCTTACTCTGACCGAATAGCTAACGTCTTAGACTCATACTCTGGCCTAATGATTAAGGTCTTAACTCTTACTCTGGCCTCATAGCTAAGGTCTTAGACTCGCACTCTGGCCTAATGGCTAAGGTCTTAGACTCGTACTCTGGCCTAATGGTTAAGGTCTTAACTTTTACTCTGGTCTACTGGTTAAGGTATTAACTCTTACTCTGGCCTAATAGCTAAGGTCTTAGACTCGTACTCTGGCCTAATAGCTAAGGTCTTAGACTCGTACTCTGGCCTACAGGTTGAGGTCTTAACTCTTACTCTGGCCTACTGGTTAAGGTCTTAACTCTTACTCTGGCCTAAAAGCTAAGGTCTTAGACTCGTACTCTGGCCTACTGGTTAAGGTCTTAACTCTTACTCTGGCCTAACAGCTAAGGTCTTATTTCTTACTCTGGCCTAATAGCTAAGGTCTTAGACTCGCACTCTGGCCTAATGTTTATGGTCTTAACTCTTACACTGGCCTACTCGTTAAGGTCTTAACCCTTACTCTGGCCTAATAGCTAAGGTCTTAGACTCGTACTCTGGCCTACAGGTTAAGGTCTTAACTCTTACTCTGGCCTACTGGTTAAGGTCTTAACTCTTACTCTGGCCTAATAGCTAAGGTCTTAGACTTATACTCTGGCCTACTGGTTAACGTCTTAACTCTTACTCTGGCCTAATAGCTAAGGTCTTAACTCTTACTCTGGCCTAATAGTTAAGGTCTTAGACTCGTACTCCGGCCAAACAGTTAAGGTCTTAACTCTTACTCTGGCCTACTGGCTAAGGTCTTAACTCTTACTCTGGCCTAATAGCTAAGGTCTTATTTCTTACTCTGGCCTAATAGCTAAGGTCTTAGACTCACACTCTGGCCTAATGTTTATGGTCTTAACTCTTACACTGGCCTACTCGTTAAGGTCTTAACCCTTACTCTGGCCTAATAGCTAAGGTCTTAGACTCGTACTCTGGCCTACAGGTTAAGGTCTTAACTCTTACTCTGGCCTACTGGTTAAGGTCTTAACTCTTACTCTGGCCTAATAGCTAAGGTCTTAGACCTATACTCTGGCCTACTGGTTAAGGTCTTAACTCTTACTCTGGCCTAATAGCTAAGGTCTTAACTCTTACTCTGGCCTAATAGTTAAGGTCTTAGACTCGTACTCCGGCCTAATAGTTAAGGTCTTAACTCTTACTCTGGCCTACTGGCTAAGGTCTTAACTCTTACTCTGGCCTAATAGCTAAGGTCTAAGACTCGTACTCTGGCCTAATAGCTAAGGTCTTAGACTTGTACTCTGGCCTACTGGTTAAGGTCTTAACTCTTACTCTGGCCTACTGGTTAAGGTCTTAACTCTTACTCTGGCCTAATAGCTAAGGTCTTAACTCTTACTCTGGCCTAATAGCTAAGGTCTTAGACTCGTACTCTAGCCTACTGGTTAAGGTCTTAACTCTTACTCTGGCCTAATAGCTAAGGTCTTAGACTCGTACACTGGCCTAATAGCTAAGGTCTTTGACTAGTACTCTGGCCTAATGGGTAAGGTCTTAACTCTTACTCTGGCCTAATAGCTAAGGTCTTAGACTTTTACTCTGGCCTAATGGTTGAAGTCTTAACTTTTACTCTGGCCTAATAGCTAAGGTCTTAACTCTTACTCTGGCCTAATAGCTAAGGTCTTAGACTCGTACTCTGGCCTACTGGTTAAGGTCTTAACTCTTACTCTGACCTGCTGGTTAAGGTCTTAACTCTTACTCTGGCCTAATAGCTAAGGTCTTAGACTCGTACTCTGGTCTAATGGTTAAGGTCCTAACTCTTACTCTGGCCTAATAGCTAAGGTCTTAGACTCGCACTCTGGCCTAATAGCTAAGGTCTTAGACTTGTACTCTGGCCTAATGGTTAAGGTCTTAACTCTTACTCTGGCCTACTGGTTAAGGTCTTAACTCTTGCTCTGACCTACTGGTTAAGGTCATAACTCTTACTCTGGCCTAATAGCTAACGTCTTAGACTCGTACTCTGGCCTAATGGTTAAGGTCTTAACTCTTACTCTGGTCTACTGGTTAAGGTCTTAACTCTTACTCTGGCCTAATAGCTAAGGTCTTAGACTCGTACTCTGGCCTAATAGCTAAGGTCTTAGACTCATACTCTGGCCTACTGGTTAAGGTCTTAACTCTAACTCTGGCCTAATAGCTAAGGTCTTAGACTCGTACTCTGGCCTAATAGCTAAAGGTCTTAGACTCGTACTCTGGCCTAATAGCTAAGGTCTTATACTCGTACTCTGGCCTACAGGTTGAGGTCTTAACTCTTACTCTGGCCTACTGGTTAAGGTCTTAACTCTAACTCTGCCTAATAGCTAAGGTCTTTGACTCGTACTCTGTCCTAATAGCTAAAGGTCTTAGACTCGTACTCTGGCCTAATAGCTAAGGTCTTAGACTTGTACTCTGGCCTAATGGTTAAGGTCTTAACTCTTACTCTGTCCTAATAGCTACGGTCTTAGACTCGTACTCTGGCCTAATGGTTAAGGTCTTAACTCTTACTCTGGCCTAATATTTAAAGTCTTAGACTCGTACTATGGCCTAATGGTTAAGGTCTTAACTCTTGCTCTGGCCTACTGATTAAGGTCTTAACTCTTACTCTGACCGAATAGCTAACGTCTTAGACTCATACTCTGGCCTAATGATTAAGGTCTTAACTCTTACTCTGGCCTCATAGCTAAGGTCTTAGACTCGCACTCTGGCCTAATGGCTAAGGTCTTAGACTCGTACTCTGGCCTAATGGTTAAGGTCTTAACTTTTACTCGGGTCTACTGGTTAAGGTATTAACTCTTGCTCTGGCCTAATAGCTAAGGTATTAGACTCGTACTCTGGCCTAATAGCTAAGGTCTTAGACTCGTACTCTGGCCTACAGGTTGAGGTCTTAAGTCTTACTCTGGCCTACTGGTTAAGGTCTTAACTCTTACTCTGGCCTAAAAGCTAAGGTCTTAGACTCGTACTCTGGCCTACTGGTTAAGGTCTTAACTCTTACTCTGGCCTAACAGCTAAGGTCTTATTTCTTACTCTGGCCTAATAGCTAAGGTCTTAGACTCGCACTCTGGCCTAATGTTTATGGTCTTAACTCTTACACTGGCCTACTCGTTAAGGTCTTAACCCTTACTCTGGCCTAATAGCTAAGGTCTTAGACTCGTACTCTGGCCTACAGGTTAAGGTCTTAACTCTTACTCTGGCCTACTGGTTAAGGTCTTAACTCTTACTCTGGCCTAATAGCTAAGGTCTTAGACTTATACTCTGGCCTACTGGTTAACGTCTTAACTCTTACTCTGGCCTAATAGCTAAGGTCTTAACTCTTACTCTGGCCTAATAGTTAAGGTCTTAGACTCGTACTCCGGCCAAATAGTTAAGGTCTTAACTCTTACTCTGGCCTACTGGCTAAGGTCTTAACTCTTACTCTGGCCTAATAGCTAAGGTCTTATTTCTTACTCTGGCCTAATAGCTAAGGTCTTAGACTCGCACTCTGGCCTAATGTTTATGGTCTTAACTCTTACAGTGGCCTACTCGTTAAGGTCTTAACCCTTACTCTGGCCTAATAGCTAAGGTCTTAGACTCGTACTCTGGCCTACAGGTTAAGGTCTTAACTCTTACTCTGGCCTACTGGTTAAGGTCTTAACTCTTACTCTGGCCTAATAGCTAAGGTCTTAGACTTATACTCTGGCCTACTGGTTAAGGTCTTAACTCTTACTCTGTCCTAATAGCTAAGGTCTTAGACTCGTACTCTGGCCCACAGGTTGAGGTCTTAACTCTTACTCTGGCCTACTGGTTAAGGTCTTAAGTCTTACTCTGGCCTAATAGCTAAGGTCTTAGACTCGCACTCTGGCCTAATGTTTATGGTCTTAACTCTTACACTGGCCTACTCGTTAAGGTCTTAACCCTTACTCTGGCCTAATAGTTAAGGTCTTAGACTCGTACTCCGGCCAAATAGTTAAGGTCTTAATTCTTACTCTGGCCTACTGGCTAAGGTCTTAACTCTTACTCTGGCCTAATAGCTAAGGTCTAAGACTCGTACTCTGGCCTAATAGCTAAGGTCTTAGACTTGTACTCTGGCCTACTGGTTAAGGTCTTAACTCTTACTCTGGCCTAATAGCTAAGGTCTTAACTCTTACTCTGGCCTACTGGTTAAGGTCTTAACTCTTACTCTGGCCTAATAGCTAAGGTCTTAGACTCGTACTCTGGCCTAATAGCTAAGGTCTTAACTCTTACTCTGGCCTAATAGCTAAGGTCTTAGACTCGTACACTGGCCTAATAGCTAAGGTCTTTGACTAGTACTCTGGCCTAATGGTTAAGGTCTTAACTCTTACTCTGGCCTAATAGCTAAGGTCTTAGACTCGTACTCTTGCCTAATGGTTGAAGTCTTAACTTTTACTCTGGCCTAATAGCTAAGGTCTTAACTCTTACTCTGGACTAATAGCTAAGGTCTTAGACTCGTACTCTGGTCTACTGGTTAAGGTCTTAACTCTTACTCTGACCTGCTGGTT
Organism: Triturus cristatus; assembly: GCF_964204655.1. Lineage (NCBI taxonomy): Eukaryota > Metazoa > Chordata > Amphibia > Caudata > Salamandridae > Triturus > Triturus cristatus. Next base: position 110,942 of record NW_028187854.1, on the reverse strand, counting down.
AAGGTCTTAACTCTTACTCTGGCCTAATAGCTAAGGTCTTAGACTCGTACTCTGGTCTAATGGTTAAGGTCTTAACTCTTACTCTGGCCTAATAGCTAAGGTCTTAGACTCACACTCTGGCCTAATAGCTAAGGTCTTAGACTTGTACTCTGGCCTAATGGTTAAGGTCTTAACTCTTACTCTGGCCTACTGGTTAAGGTCTTAACTCTTGCTCTGACCTACTGGTTAAGGTCATAACTCTTACTCTGGCCTAATAGCTAACGTCTTAGACTCGTACTCTGGCCTAATGGTTAAGGTCTTAACTCTTACTCTGGTCTACTGGTTAAGGTCTTAACTCTTACTCTGGCCTAATAGCTAAGGTCTTAGACTCGTACTCTGGCCTAATAGCTAAGGTCTTAGACTCATATTCTGGCCTACTGGTTAAGGTCTTAACTCTAACTCTGGCCTAATAGCTAAGGTCTTAGACTCGTACTCTGGCCTAATAGCTAAGGTCTTAGACTCGTACTCTGGCCTACAGGTTGAGGTCTTAACTCTTACTCTGGCCTACTGGTTAAGGTCTTAACCCTTACTCTGGCCTAATAGCTAGGGTCTTAGACTCGTACTCTGGCCTACTGGTTAAGGTCTAAACTCTTACTCTGGCCTAACAGCTAAGGTCTTATTTCTTACTCTGGCCTAATCGCTAAGGTCTTAGACTCGCACTCTGGCCTAATGTTTATGGTCTTAACTCTTACACTGGCCTACTGGTTAAGGTCTTAACCCTTACTCTGGCCTAATAGCTAAGGTCTTAGACTCGTACTCTGGCCTACAGGTTAAGGTCTTATCTCTTACTCTGGCCTACTGGTTAAGGTCTTAACTCTTACTCTGGCCTAATAGCTAAGGTCTTAACTCTTACTCTGGCCTAATCGCTAAGGTCTTAGACTCGCACTCTGGCCTAATGTTTATTTTCTTAACTCTTACACTGGCCTACTGGTTAAGGTCTTAACCGTTACTCTGGCCTAATAGCTAAGGTCTTAGACTCGTACTCTGGCCTACAGGTTAAGGTCTTAACTCTTACTCTGGCCTACTGGTTAAGGTCTTAACTCTTACTCTGGCCTAATAGCTAAGGTCTTAGACTTATACTCTGGCCTACTGGTTAAGGTCTTAACTCTTACTCTGACCGAATAGCTAACGTCTTAGACTCATACTCTGGCCTAATGATTAAGGTCTTAACTCTTACTCTGGCCTCATAGCTAAGGTCTTAGACTTGCACTCTGGCCTAATGGCTAAGGTCTTAGACTCGTACTCTGGCCTAATGATTAAGGTCTTAACTCTTACTCTGGCCTCATAGCTAAGGTCTTAGACTCGCACTCTGGCCTTATGGCTAAGGTCTTAACTCTTACTCTGGCCTAATAGCTAAGGTCTTAACTCTTACTCTGGCCTAATAGCTACGGTCTTAGACTCGTACTCTGGCCTAATGGTTAAGGTCTTAACTCTTACTCTGGCCTACTGGTTAAGGTCTTAACTCTTACTCTGACCGAATAGCTAACGTCTTAGACTCATACTCTGGCCTAATGATTAAGGTCTTAACTCTTACTCTGGCCTACTAGCTAAGGTCTTAGACTCGCACTCTGGCCTAATGGCTAAGGTCTTAGACTCGTACTCTGGCCTAATGATTAAGGTCTTAACTCTTACTCTGGCCTCATAGCTAAGGTCTTAGACTCGCACTCTGGCCTTATGGCTAAGGTCTTAACTCTTACTCTGGCCTAATAGCTAAGGTCTTAACTCTTACTCTGGCCTAATAGCTACGGTCTTAGACTCGTACTCTGGCCTAATGGTTAAGGTCTTAACTCTTACTCTGGCCTACTGGTTAAGGTCTTAACTCTTACTCTGACCGAATAGCTAACGTCTTAGACTCATACTCTGGCCTAATGATTAAGGTCTTAACTCTTACTCTGGCCTCATAGCTAAGGTCTTAGACTAACACTCTGGCCTAATGGCTAAGGTCTTAGACTCGTACTCTGGCCTAATGGTTAAGGTCTTAACTTTTACTCTGGTCTACTGGTTAAGGTATTAACTCTTACTCTGGCCTAATAGCTAAGGTCTTAGAGTCGTACTCTGGCCTAATAGCTAAGGTCTTAGACTCGTACTCTGGCCTACAGGTTGAGGTCTTAACTCTTACTCTGGCCTACTGGTTAAGGTCTTAACTCTTACTCTGGCCTAATAGCTAAGGTCTTAGACTCGTACTATGGCCTACGGGTTAAGGTCTTAACTCTTACTCTGGCCTAATAGCTAAGGTCTTAGACTCGTACTCTGGCGTACTGGTTAAGGTCTTAACTCTTACTCTGGCCTAACAGCTAAGGTCTTATTTCTTACTCTGGCCTAATAGCTAAGGTCTTAGACTCGCACTCTGGCCTAATGTTTATGGTCTTAACTCTTACACTGGCCTACTGGTTAAGGTCTTAACCCTTACTTTGGCCTAATAGCTAAGGTCTTAGACTCGTACTCTGGCCTAATAGTTAAGGTCTTAGACTCGTACTCCGGCCAAATAGTCAAGGTCTTAACTCTTACTCTGGCCTACTGGCTAAGGTCTTAACTCTTACTCTGGCCTAATAGCTAAGGTCTTAGACTCGTACTCTGGCCTAATAGCTAAGGTCTTAGATTCGTACTCTGGCCTACTGGTTAAGGTCTTAACTCTTACTCTGGCCTAATAGCTAAGGTCCTAACTCTTACACTGGCCTACTGGTTAAGGTCTTAACTCTTACTCTGGCCTAATAGCTAAGGTCTTAGACTCGTGCTCTGGCCTAATAGCTAAGGTCTTAACTCTTACTCTGGCCTAATAGCTAAGGTCTTAGACTCGTACTCTGGCCTAATGGTTAAGGTCTTAACTCTTACTCTGGCCTACTGGTTAAGGTCTTAACTCTTACTCTGGCCTAATAGCTAAGGTCTTAGACTCGTACTCTGGCCTACTGGTTAAGGTCTTAACTCTTACTCTGGCCTAACAGCTAAGGTCTTATTTCTTACTCTGGCCTAATAGCTAAGGTTAGACTCGCACTCTGGCCTAATGTTTATGGTCTTAACTCTTACACTGGCCTACTGGTTAAGGTCTTAACCCTTACTCTGGCCTAATAGCTAAGGTCTTAGACTCGTACTCTGGCCTAATAGCTAAGGTCTTAGACTCGTACTCTGGCCTAATGGTTAAGGTCTTAATTTTTACTCTGGCCTAATAGCTAAGGTCTTAACTCTTATTCTGGCCTAATAGCTAAGGTCTTAGACTCGTACTCTGGCCTAATGGTTAAGGTCTTAACTCTTACTCTGGCCTAATAGCTAAGGTCTTAGACTCGCACTCTGGCCTAATAGCTAAGGTCTTAGACTTGTACTCTGGCCTAATGGTTAAGGTCTTAACTCTTACTCTGGTCTACTGGTTAAGGTCATAACGATTACTCTGGCCTAATAGCTAAGGTCTTAGACTCGTACTCTGGCCTAATAGCTAAGGTCTTAGACTCGTACTCTGGCCTACAGGTTGAGGTCTTAACTCTTACTCTGGCCTACTGGTTAAGGTCTTAGACTCGTGCTCCGGCCAAATAGTTAAGGTCTTAACTCTCACTCTGGCCTAATAGATAAGGTCTTAGACTCATACTCTGGCCTAATGGTTAAGGTCTTAACTCTTACTCTGGCCTAATAGCTAAGGTCTTAACTCTTACTCTGGCCTAATAGTTAAGGTCTTAGACTCGTACTCCGGCCAAATAGTTAAGGTCTTAACTCTCACTCTGGCCTACTGGTTAAGGTCTTTACTCTAACTCTGGCCTAATAGCTAAGGTCTTAGACTCGTACTCTGGCCTAATAGCTAAGGTCTTAGACTCGTACTCTGGCCTAATGGTTAAGATCTTAACTCTTACTCTGGTCTACTGGTTAAGGTCTTAACTATTACTCTGGCCTAATAGCTAAGGTCTTAGACTCGTACTCTGTCCTAATAGCTAAGGTCTTAGACTCGTACTCTGGCCTACAGGTTGAGGTCTTAACTCTTACTCTGGCCTACTGGTTAAGGTCTTAACTCTTACTCCAGCCTAATAGCTAAGGTCTTAACTCTTACTCTGGCCTAATAGCTAAGGTCTTAGACTCATACTCTGGCCTAATGGTTAAGGTCTTAACTCTTACTCTGGCCTAATAGCTAAGGTCTTAACTCTTACTCTGGCCTAACAGCTAAGGTCTTAGACTCGTACTCTGGCCTAATGGTTAAGGTCTTAACTCTTACTCTGTCCTAATAGCTAAGGTCTTAGACCTGTACTCTGGCCTAATAGCTAAGGTCTTAGACTTGTACTCTGGCCTAATGGTTAAGGTCTTAACTCTTACTCTGGCCTAATAGCTAAGGTCTTAGACTTGTACTCTGGCCTAATGGTTAAGGTCTTAACTCTTACTCTGGCCTAATAGCTAAGGTCTTAACTCTTACTCTGGCCTAATAGCTAAGGTCTTAGACTCGTACTCTGGCCTAATGGTTAAGGTCTTAACTCTTACTCTGGCCTAATAGCTAAGGTCTTATTTCTGTCTCTGGCCTAATAGCTAAGGTCTTAGACTCACACTCTGGCCTAATGTTTATGGTCTTAACTCTTACACTGGCCTACTGGTTAAGGTCTTAACCCTTACTCTGGCCTACTAGCTAAGGTCTTAGACTCGTACTCTGGCCTAATAGCTAAGGTCTTAGACTCGTACTCTGGCCTAATGGTTAAGGTCTTAACTCTTACTCTGGCCTACTGGTTAAGGTCTTAACTCTTACTCTGCCATAATAGCTAAGGTCTTCACTCTTACTCTGGCCTAATAGCTAAGGTCTTAGACTCGTACTCTGGCCTAATGGTTAAGGTCTTAACTCTTACTTTGGCCTACTGGTTAAGGTCTTAACTCTTACTCTGGCCTAATAGCTAAGGTCTTAACTCTTACTCTGGCCTAATAGCTACGGTCTTAGACTCGTACTATGGCCTAATGGTTAAGGTCTTAACTCTTACTCTGGCCTAATATTTAAAGTCTTAGACTCGTACTATGGCCTAATGGTTAAGGTCTTAACTCTTGCTCTGGCCTACTGATTAAGGTCTTAACTCTTACTCTGACCGAATAGCTAACGTCTTAGACTCATACTCTGGCCTAATGATTAAGGTCTTATCTCTTACTCTGGCCTCATAGCTAAGGTCTTAGACTCGCACTCTGGCCTAATGGCTAAGGTCTTAGACTCGTACTCTGGCCTAATGGTTAAGGTCTTAACTTTTACTCTGGTCTACTGGTTAAGGTATTAACTCTTACTCTGGCCTAATAGCTAAGGTCTTAGACTCGTACTCTGGCCTAATAGCTAAGGTCTTAGACTCGTACTCTGGCCTACAGGTTGAGGTCTTAACTCTTACTCTGGCCTACTGGTTAAGGTCTTAACTCTTACTCTGGCCTAATAGCTAAGGTCTTAGACTGGTACTCTGGCCTACTGGTTAAGGTCTTAACTCTTACTCTGGCCTAACAGCTAAGGTCTTATTTCTTACTCTGGCCTAATAGCTAAGGTCTTAGACTCGCACTCTGGCCTAATGTTTATGGTCTTAACTCTTACACTGGCCTACTGGTTAAGGTCTTAACCCTTACTCTGGCCTAATAGCTAAGGTCTTAGACTCGTACTCTGGCCTACAGGTTAAGGTCTTAACTCCTACTCTGGCCTACTGGTTAAGGTCTTAACTCTTACTCTGGCCTAATAGCTAAGGTCTTAGACTTATACTCTGGCCTACTGGTTAAGGTCTTAACTCTTACTCTGGCCTAATAGCTAAGGTCTTAACTCTTACTCTGGCCTAATAGTTAAGGTCTTAGACTCGTACTCCGGCCAAATCGTTAAGGTCTTAACTCTTACTCTGGCCTACTGGCTAAGGTCTTAACTCTTACTCTGGCCTAATAGCTAAGGTTTTAGACTCGTACTCTGGCCTAATAGCTAAGGTCTTAGATTCATACTCTGGCCTACTGGTTAAGGTCTTAACTCTTACTCTGGCCTAATAGCTAAGGTCTTAACTCTTACTCTGGCCTACTGGTTAAGGTCTTAACTCTTACTCTGGCCTAATAGCTAAGGTCTTAGACTCGTGCTCTGGCCTAATAGCTAAGGTTTTAACTCTTACTCTGGCCTAATAGCTAAGGTATTAGACTCGTACTCTGGCCTAATGGTTAAGGTCTTAACTCTTACTCTGGCCTATTGGTTAAGGTCTTAACTCTTACTCTGGCCTAATAGCTAAGGACTTCGACTCGTACTGTGGCCTACTGGTTAAGGTCTTAACTCTTACTCTGGCCTAACAGCTAAGGTCTTATTTCTTACTCTGGCCTAATAGCTAAGGTCTTAGACTCGCACTCTGGCCTAATGTTTATGGTCTTAACTCTTACACTGGCCTACTGGTTAAGGTCTTGACCCTTACTCTGGCCTAATAGCTAGTGTCTTAGACTCGTACCCTGGCCTACAGGTTAAGGTCTTAACTCTTACTCTGGCCTACTGGTTAAGGTCTTAACTCTTACTCTGGCCTAATAGTTAAGGTCTTAGACTCGTTCTCCGGCCAAATAGTTAAGGTCTAAATCTCACTCTGGCCTACTGGTTAAGGTCTTAACTCTTTCTCTGGCCTAATAGCTAAGGTCTTAGTCTCGTACTCTGGCCTAATAGCTAAGGTCTTAGATTCGTACTCTGGCCTACTGGTTAAGGTCTTAACTCTTACTCTGGCCTAATAGCTAAGGTCTTAACTCTTACTCTGGCATACTGGTTAAGGTCTTAACTCTTACTCTGGCCTAATAGCTACGGTCTTAGACTCGTGCTCTGGCCTAATAGCTAAGGTCTTAACTCTTACTCTGGCCTAATAGCTAAGGTCTTAGACTCGTACTCTGGCCTAATGGTTAAGGTCTTAACTCTTACTCTGGCCTACTGGTTAAGGTCTTAACTCTTACTCTGGCCTAATAGCTAAGGTCTTAGACTCGTACTCTGGCCTAATGGTTAAGGTCTTAACTCTTACTCTGGCCTACTGGTTAAGGTCTTAACTCTTACTCTGGCCTAATAGCTACGGTCTTAACTCTTACTCTGGCCTAATAGCAAAGGTCTTAGACTCGTAATCTGGCCTAATGGTTAAGGTCTTAACTCTTACTCAGGCCTAATAGCTAAGGTCTTAACTCTTACTCTGGCCTAATAGCTAAGGTCTTAGACTCTTACTATGGCCTACAGGTTAAGGTCTTAACTCTTACTCTGGCCTAATGTTTAAGGTCTTAACTCTTACTCTGGCCTAATAGCTAAGGTCTTAGACTCGTACTCTGGCCTACTGGTTAAGGTTTTAACTCTTACTCTTGCCTAATAGCTAAGGTCTTAACTCTTACTCTGGCCTAATAGCTAAGGTCTTAGACTCGTACTCTGGCCTAATGGTTAAGGTCTTAACTCTTTCTCGGGCCTACTGGTTAAGGTCTTAACTCTTACTCTGGCCTACTGGTTAAGGTCTTAACTCTTACTCTGGCCTAATAGCTACGGTCTTAACTCTTACTCTGGCCTAATAGCTAAGGTCTTAGACTCATACTCTGGCCTAATGGTTAAGGTCTTAACTCTTACTCTGGCCTAATAGCTAAGGTCTTAACTCTTACTCTGGCCTAACAGCTAAGGTCTTAGACTCGTACTCTGGCCTAATGGTTAAGGTCTTAACTCTTACTCTGGCCTAATAGCTAAGGTCTTAGACTCGTACTCTGGCCTAATAGCTAAGGTCTTAGACTCATACTCTGGCCTAATAGCTAAGGTCTTAGACTTGTACTCTGTCCTAATGGGCAAGGTCTTAACTCTTACTCTGGCCTAATAGCTAAGGTCTTAACTCTTACTCTGGCCTAATAGCTAAGGTGTTAGACTCGTACTCTGGCCTAATGGTTAAGGTCTTAACTCTTACTCTGGCCTTATAGCTAAGGTCTTAGACTCGTACTATGGCCTAATGGTTAAGGTCTTAACTCTTACTCTGGCCTACTGGTTAAGGTCTTAACTCTTACTCTGGCCTAATAGCTAAGGTCTTAGACTCGTACTCTGACCTAATGGTTAAGGTCTTAACTTTTACTCTGGCCTAATAGCTAAGGTCTTAGACTCGCACTCTGGCCTAATAGCTAAGGTCTTAGACTCGTACTCTGGCCTAATGGTTAAGGTCTTAACTCTTACTCTGACCTACTGGTTAAGGTCTTAACTCTTACTCTGGCCTAATAGATAAGATCTTAACTCTTACTCTGGCCTAATAGCTAAGGTCTTAGACTCGTACTCTGGCCTAATAGTTAAGGTCTTAACTCTTACTCTGGCCTACTGGTTAAGGTCTTAACTCTTACTCTGGCCTAATAGCTAAGGTCTATGACTCGTACTCTGGCCTAATAGCTAAGGTCTCAGACTCGTACTCTGGCCTACTGGTTAAGGTCTTAACTCTTACTCTGGCCTAATAGCTAAGGTCTTAACTCTTACTCTGGCCTACTGGTTAAGGTCTTAACTCTTACTCTGGCCTACTAGTTAAGGTCTTAACTCTTGCTCTGGCCTAATAGCTAAGGTCTTAGACTCGTACTCTGGCCTAATAGCTAAGGTCTTAACACTTACTCTTGCCTAATAGCTAAGGTCTTAGACTCGTACTACGGCCTAATGGTTAAGGTCTTAACTCTTACTCTGGCCTTATAGCTAAGGTCTTAGACTCATACTATGGCCTAATGGGTAAGGTCTTAACTCTTACTCTGGCCTACTAGTTAAGGTCTTAACTCTTGCTCTGGCCTAATAGCTAAGGTCTTAGACTCGTACTCTGGCCTAATGGTTAAGGTCTTAACTTTTACTCTGGCCTAATAGCTAAGGTCTTAGACTCGCACTCTGGCCTAATAGCTAAGGTCTTAACTCTTACTCTGACCTACTGGTTAAGGTCTTAACTCTTACTCTGGCCTAATAGCTAAGGTCTTAGACTCATACTCTGGCCTACTGGTTAAGGTCTTAACTCTTACTCTGGCCTAATAGCTAAGGTCTTAACTCTTACTCTGGCCTAATAGCTAAGGTCTTAGACTCGTACTCTGGCCTAATAGTTAAGGTCTTAACTCGTACTCTGGCCTACTGGTTAAGGTCTTAACTCTTACTCTGGCCTAATAGCTAAGGTCTTAACTTTTACTCTGGCCTACTGGTTAAGGTCTTAACTCTTACTCTGGCCTAATAGCTAAGGTCTTAGACTCGTACTCTGGCCTAATAGCTAAGGTCTTAGACTCGTACTCTGGCCTAATGGTTAAGGTCTTAACTCTTACTCTGGCCTACTGGTTAAGGTTGTAACTCTTACTCTGGCCTAATAGTTAAGGTCCTAGACTCGTACTCTGGCCTAATAGCTAAGGTCTTAGACTCGTACTCTGGCCTAATGGTTAAGGTCTTAACTCTTACTTTGGTCTACTGGTTAAGGTCTTAACTCTTACTCTGGCCTAATAGCTAAGGTCTTAGACTCGTACTCTGGCCTAATAGCTAAGGTCTTAGACTCATACTCTGGCCTACTGGTTAAGATCTTAACTCTAACTCTGGCCTAATAGCTAAGGTCTTAGACTCCTACTCTGGCCTAATAGCTAAGGTCTTAGACTCGTACTCTGGCCTAATGGTTAAGGTCTTAACTCTTACTCTGGTCTACTGGTTAAGGTCTTAACTCTTACTCTGGCCTAATAGCTAAGGTCTTAGACTCGTACTCTGGCCTAATAGCTAAGGTCTTAGACTCGTACTCTGGCCTACAGGTTGAGGTCTTAACTCTTACTCTGGCCTACTGGTTAAGGTCTTAACTCTTACTCTGGCCTAATAGCTAAGGTCTTAGACTCGTACTCTGGCCTACTGGTTAAGGTCTTAACTCTTACTCTGGCCTAACAGCTAAGGTCCTATTTCTTACTCTGGCCTAATCGCTAAGGTCTTAGACTCGCACTCTGGCCTAATGTTTATGGTCTTAACTCTTACACTGGCCTACTGGTTAAGGTCTTAACCCTTACTCTGGCCTAATAGCTAAGGTCTTAGACTCGTACTCTGGCCTACAGGTTAAGGTCTTAACTGTTACTCTGGCCTACTGGTTAAGGTCTTAACTCTTACTCTGGCCTAATAGCTAAGGTCTTAGACTTATACTCTGGCCTACTGGTTAAGGTCTTAACTCTTACTCTGGCCTAATAGCTAAGGTCTAAGACTCGTACTCTGGCCTAATGGTTAAGGTCTTAACTTTTACTCTGGCCTAATAGCTAAGGTCTTAGACTCGCACTCTGGCCTAATAGCTAAGGTCTTAGACTCGTACTCTGGCCTAATGGTTAAGGTCTTAACTCTTACTCTGGCCTACTGGTTAAGGTCTTAACTCTTACTCTGGCCTCATAGCTAAGGTCTTAGACTCATACTCTGGCCTACTGGTTAAGGTCTTAACTCTTACTCTGGCCTAATAGCTAAGGTCTTAACTCTTACTCTGGCCTAATAGCTAAGGTCTTAGACTCGTACTCTGGCCTAATAGTTAAGGTCTTAACTCTTACTCTGGCCTACTGGTTAAGGTCTTAACTCTTACTCTGGCCTAATAGCTAAGGTCTAAGACTCGTTCTCTGGCCTAATAGCTAAGGTCTTAGACTCGTACTCTGGCCTACTGGTTAAGGTCTTAACTCTTACTCTGGCCTAATAGCTAAGGTCTTAACTCTTACTCTGGCCTACTGGTTAAGGTCTTAACTCTTACTCTGGCCTAATAGCTAAGGTCTTAGACTCGTACTCTGGCCTAATAGCTAAGGTCTTAACTCTTACTCTGGCCTAATAGCTAAGGTCTTTAACTCATACTCTGGCCTAATGGTTAAGGTCTAAACTCTTTCTCTGGCCTACTGGTTAAGGTCGTAACTCTTACTCTGGCCTAATAGTTAAGGTCTTAGACTCGTACTCTGGCCTAATAGCTAAGGTCTTAGACTCGTACTCTGGCCTAATGGTTAAGGTCTTAACTCTTACTCTGGTCTACTGGTTAAGGTCTTAACTCTTACTCTGGCCTAATAGCTAAGGTCTTAGACTCGTACTCCGGCCTAATAGCTAAGGTCTTAGACTCATACTCTGGCCTACTGGTTAAGGTCTTAACTCTAACTCTGGCCTAATAGCTAAGGTCTTAGACTCGTACTCTGGCCTAATACCTAAGGTCTTAGACTCGTACTCTGGCCTAATGGTTAAGGTCTTAACTCTTACTCTGGTCTACTGGTTAAGGTCTTAACTCTTACTCTGGCCTAATAGCTAAGGTCTTAGACTCGTACTCTGGCCTAATAGCTAAGGTCTTAGACTCATACTCTGGCCTACAGGTTGAGGTCTTAACTCTTACTCTGGCCTACTGGTTAAGGTCTTAACTCTTACTCTGGCCTAATAGCTAAGGTCTTAGACTCGTACTCTGGCTTACTGGTTAAGGTCTTAACTCTTACTCTGGCCTAACAGCTAAGGTCTTATTTCTTACTCTGGCCTAATCGCTAAGGTCTTAGACTCGCACTCTGGCCTAATGTTTATGGTCTTAACTCTTACACTGGCCTACTGGTTAAGGTCTTAACCCTTACTCTGGCCTAATAGCTAAGGTCTTAGACTCGTACTCTGGCCTACAGGTTAAGGTCTTAACTCTTACTCTGGCCTACTGGTTAAGGTCTTAACTCTTACTCTGGCCTAATAGCTAAGGTCTTAGACTTATACTCTGGCCTACTGGTTAAGGTCTTAACTCTTACTCTGGCCTAATAGCTAAGGTCTTAACTCTTACTCTGGCCTAATAGCTAAGGTCTTAGACTCGTACTCTGGCCAAATAGTTAAGGTCTTAACTCTTACTCTGGCCTACTGGTTAAGGCTTTAACTCTTACTCTGGCCTAATAGCTAAGGTCTTAGACTCGTACTCTGGCCTAATAGCTAAGGTCTTAGATTCGTACTCTGGCCTACTGGTTAAGGTCTTAACTCTTACTCTGGCCTAATAGCTAAGGTCTTAACTCTTACTCTGGCCTACTGGTTAAGGTCTTAACTCTTACTCTGGCCTAATAGCTAAGGTCTTAGACTCGTACTCTGGCCTACAAGTTAAGGTCTTAACTTTTACTCTGGCCTACTGGTTAAGGTCTTAACTCATACTCTGGCCTAATAGCTAAGGTCTTAGACTTATACTCTGGCCTACTGGTTAAGGTCTTAACTCTTACTCTGGCCTAATAGCTAAGGTCTTAACTCTTACTATGGCCTAACAGCTAAGGTCTTAGACTCGTACTCTGGCCTAATGGTTAAGGTCTTAACTCTTACTCTGGCCTTCTGGTTAAGGTCTTAACTCTTACTCTGGCCTACTGATTAAGGTCTTAACCCTTACTCTGTCCTAATAGCTAAGGTCTTAACTCTTACTCTGGCCTTACAGCTAAGGTCTTAGACTCGTACTCTGGCCTAATGGTTAAGGTCTTAACTCTTACTCTGGCCAACTGGTTAAGGTCTTAACTCTTACTCTGGCCTAATAGCTAAGGTCTTAGACTCGTACTCTGGCCTAATAGCTAATGTCTTAGACTCGTACTCTGGCCTAATAGCTAAGGTCTTAGACTTGTACTCTGGCCTAATGGTTAAGGTCTTAACTCTTACTCTGGCCTACTGGTTAAGGTCGTAACTCTTACTCTGGCCTAATAGCTAAGGTCTTAGACTCGTACTCTGGCCTAATAGCTAAGGTCTTAGACTCGTACTCTGGCCTACTGGTTAAGGTCTTAACTCTTACTCTGGCCTAACAGCTAAGGTCTTATTTCTTACTCTGGCCTAATCGCTAAGGTCTTAGACTCGCACTCTGGCCTAATGTTTATGGTCTTAACTCTTACACTGGCCTACTGGTTAAGGTCTTATCCCTTACTCTGGCCTAATAGATAAGGTGTTAGACTCATACTCTGGCCTACAGGTTAAGGTCTTAACTCTTACTCTGGCCTACTGGTTAAGGTCTTAACTCTTACTCTGGCCTAATAGCTAAGATCTTAGACTTATACTCTGGCCTACTGGTTAAGGTCTTAACTCTTACTCTGGCCTAATAGCTAAGGTCTTAACTCTTACTCTGGCCTAATAGCTAAGGTCTTAGACTCGTACTCTGGCCTACAGGTTAAGGTCTTAACTTTTACTCTGGCCTACTGGTTAAGGTCTTAACTCATACTCTGGCCTAATAGCTAAGGTCTTAGACTCTTACTCTGGCCTAATAGCTAAGGTCTTAGACTCGTACTCTGGCCTAATGGTTAAGGTTTTAACTCTTACTCTGGTGTACTGGTTAAGGTCTTAACTCTTACTCTGGCCTAATAGCTAAGGTCTTAGACTCGTACTATGGCCTAATAGCTAAGGTCTTAGATTTGTACTCTGGCCTACTGGTTAAGGTCTTAACTCTTACTCTGGCCTAATAGCTAAGGTCTTAACTCTTACTCTGGCCTACTGGTTAAGGTCTTAACTCTTATCTGGCCTAATAGCTAAGGTCTTAACTCTTACTCTGGCCTAATAGCTAAGCTCTTAGACTCGTACACTGGCATAAAGGTTAAGGTCTTAACTTTTACTCTGGCCTACTGGTTAAGGTCTTAACTCTTACTCTGGCCTAATAGCTAAGGTCTTAACTCTTACTATGGCCTAATAGCTAAGGTCTTAGACTCGTACTCTGGCCTACTGGTTAAGGTCTTAACTCTTACTCTGGCCTAACAGCTAAGGTCCTATTTCTTACTCTGGCCTAATAGCTAAGGTCTTAGACTCGCACTCTGGCCTAATGTTTATGGTCTTAACTCTTACACTGGCCTACTGGTTAAGGTCTTGACCCTTACTCTGGCCTAATAGCTAGTGTCTTAGACTCGTACCCTGGCCTACAGGTTAAGGTCTTAACTCTTACTCTGGCCTACTGGTTAAGGTCTTAACTCTTACTCTGGCCTAATAGTTAAGGTCTTAGACTCGTACTCCGGCCAAATAGTTAAGGTCTTAACTCTCACTCTGGCCTACTGGTTAAGGTCTTAACTCTTTCTCTGGCCTAATAGCTAAGGTCTTAGTCTCGTACTCTGGCCTAATAGCTAAGGTCTTAGATTCGTACTCTGGCCTACTGGTTAAGGTCTTAACTCTTACTCTGGCCTAATAGCTAAGGTCTTAACTCTTACTCTGGCCTACTGGTTAAGGTCTTAACTCTTACTCTGGCCTAATAGCTACGGTCTTAGACTCGTGCTCTGGCCTAATAGCTAAGGTCTTAACTCTTACTCTGGCCTAATAGCTAAGGTCTTAGACTCGTACTCTGGCCTAATGGTTAAGGTCTTAACTCTTACTCTGGCCTACTGGTTAAGGTCTTAACTCTTACTCTGGCCTAATAGCTAAGGTCTTAGACTCGTACTCTGGCCTAATGGTTAAGGTCTTAACTCTTACTCTGGCCTACTGGTTAAGGTCTTAACTCTTACTCTGGCCTAATAGCTAAGGTCTTAACTCTTACTCTGGCCTAATAGCAAAGGTCTTAGACTCGTAATCTGGCCTAATGGTTAAGGTCTTAACTCTTACTCAGGCCTAATAGCTAAGGTCTTAACTCTTACTCTGGCCTAATAGCTAAGGTCTTAGACTCTTACTATGGCCTACAGGTTAAGGTCTTAACTCTTACTCTGGCCTAATGTTTAAGGTCTTAACTCTTACTCTGGCCTAATAGCTAAGGTCTTAGACTCGTACTCTGGCCTACTGGTTAAGGTTTTAACTCTTACTCTGGCCTAATAGCTAAGGTCTTAACTCTTACTCTGGCCTAATAGCTAAGGTCTTAGACTCGTACTCTGGCCTAATGGTTAAGGTCTTAACTCTTTCTCGGGCCTACTGGTTAAGGTCTTAACTCTTACTCTGGCCTACTGGTTAAGGTCTTAACTCTTACTCTGGCCTAATAGCTACGGTCTTAACTCTTACTCTGGCCTAATAGCTAAGGTCTTAGACTCATACTCTGGCCTAATGGTTAAGGTCTTAACTCTTACTCTGGCCTAATAGCTAAGGTCTTAACTCTTACTCTGGCCTAACAGCTAAGGTCTTAGATTCGTACTCTGGCCTAATGGTTAAGGTCTTAACTCTTACTCTGGCCTAATAGCTAAGGTCTTAGACTCGTACTCTGGCCTAATAGCTAAGGTCTTAGACTTGTACTCTGTCCTAATGGGCAAGGTCTTAACTCTTACTCTGGCCTAATAGCTAAGGTCTTAACTCTTACTCTGGCCTAATAGCTAAGGTGTTAGACTCGTACTCTGGCCTAATGGTTAAGGTCTTAACTCTTACTCTGGCCTTATAGCTAAGGTCTTAGACTCGTACTATGGCCTAATGGTTAAGGTCTTAACTCTTACTCTGGCCTACTGGTTAAGGTCTTAACTCTTACTCTGGCCTAATAGCTAAGGTCTTAGACTCGTATGATGAATACAAGCCCCAGCTAGGCCCGCAAGAGACAAGGGTTCGCTCTTCTGTAACGAAATCTATAAGGAAGTTGGCACGGAAACTGCAAAGTACAAAAACAACGTTTATTAACCCTTAAGGGTGGTCCTACAATCCACACAACACTCTTCAGTATTGCAAGGAGTAGCACACAGAACTTGCGTACACAGTCCCCTTTTATACACAACAGAGGGGCTCATGAGTGGGAGGATACCACATAAAGTCGAAGAACATTACCTTTTAGGGTCATTCTCGATACTGAATCAATACATGGGCGGAGCTAACACACTCCTTGAGCCCGCGAAAACACATGGTCAAGCAAAGCTAATTATGACAGATGTGGTCAAGTCTGGGCATGCGCCAGATGGACAAGAGGGCTATTTATAAACTGTTGCTAGGCAGATTACAAGAGCAACTAACACAGAGGTCGGACTCTCCTCGTGGCGAACACGTGGCAGCGTGATGATACAAAATGGAGTCCGGACTTCGGCCAACGTAGTGAAGGAAACACGAAAAAGGGGAAGCATTAATGTTTTCAGTAAATGCTTAATCACATTCTGCTTTAATTTACAACAGACGACCCTTTCAGCATTTACTGAAGACATCCGGTTTCCAAGAATAATCATCGTATATGTCAATTATCATCATTCCTTTAACCTCTTTAGCTAGACCCTTCTGGCGGGCAACATCGGCAATAGCTTTCTTATCTGGAATGCAAAATGAAATGCATACGGAACAGCACAATGGTCCACATTGAATACACATACAGAGAAAGAACAGAATTGCTATGATAATACAGAGACCGGTTAGAACCTTCCAACCCCAAGCAGTAACCAACGCCCAAAACCATCCAGAAAAGGACCAAATGCCGTTTTCTGTGTGGATTTCAGCTGCTATTTTATGCAGTTTATTAATAGCGCTATAAACAGATGGCGTATGATCAGGGATAAACACACAGCAGCTGCTTCCAATAATTTTACAGGCTCCTCCTCGATCAGCTAGCATCACATCCAATACCATACGATTCTGCAATGCAACAATCCTGGTTATCTGTAATTCTTCCGTAAGATTCCCAAGAGCAGCAGCAGTCTGATTAGTCACAGCTTCTACCACTCTCGTTAATCTCCGGATCTTCCTACTATTCAAAGCAGCTCCAACAAAGAAAAACAGTCCTAAGTTGAAATCAATATACTGTTGCAAGCTAGTATCAGTTTGATCCACATCATCAATCGATAAAGTACGTTTATATCTATTTACAGTCACATTATTCAACAACTTCAAATCCTTATGATATGACGCGGGTGCTAGAAATACAGGAGGTAATAGGAATGATACATAGCATACCCCAGACCACCCAGCCGGCAAACGGTAATAACCTTTATTTCCACATACGAAATAGGTATTATGGGATGCTAGGAAGGTGCTGTTGTTCAGCCCATCGATGTTTAATACGGTTATACAATCACTGACACCAACAGGGATAAAACCCACACTCTGGACACACAGGTCCGCTTGGGCTTGGGCCACTTGGATCACAAATTTTTCCTTCCCCACAGTGTCTCTGGTATTCGTGAAAATATAGGGAATGGATTCATTGTCCGGTCGGTACTCTTCCCATTCCCAAATTGTTCCATTTGCTTGTGGATATCCATTTCTGTCCTGATGACATTCTTTATTAAGTCTGAAAAGCAATCGTCCCACTGTCGGTTTCCGAGTAGCAAACAACAAAGTGTACCATGCTCTACAAGAGCCATTATGAGAGAAAGGAAGTGGTATGAATGGCGTACCTCCTTTCTTCTGATGGGCTGGCATCATCCCACATATCCAACAGTTCGTAGCGTTCGTAGCAACGTGGGTATGATGCAGCATCTGAATGAAAGTGTTATTCAAGTAGGACTGTCGATGCTTCAATTCTTGATACGGCAATGTATAAAAGTAGTGCTCCGCAGGCACCGGAGTCGTCAACACAAGTGTTTTCCGAGCAGGTGTGACCTCCTCCACAAACCATGTTGTTATGCCAACAATAGCTATTGTTAGCATGAACCCCAACGCACAAAGGACTTTCTTCGTCTCCATGTCAAAAAGAAACAGTACCCTGATATCTTCCTGTAACTAAAAAGGTCTGTCAGAACTCTTCCCCTTGGGCAGCGGTTGATTTCTTCACCAGCGGGCCAAGACGGGTGTCACTACACTAATGCAGGGCTGATCCCCCCCCCTTGCCTCATCGGCTCTCCGTTTCACTAACCCAAGGGCCGTTCTGACAGTATGTCCCGGTACTGGAAACCTCACTTCCTTGGTCGCAGATGATATCGCCTTCCTCCAGAAGGCGTGTGGTCCGAAAAGAGCTCCTCAGTGTCGTTTGGCCCCGCAGCACAGCCTGTCTCTGCTGCTAGGACTTCTCGTTGATCGGTCAGCACGGCAGACTCCACCAATCCGGGCGGTACCTTTCGACAGTGCAAGGAATGGATCCAATTCTTCCTGTTCGAGACTCGCACTGCCGTCCTCGTTGCAAGAAGGACTTGCTCAGGTCCGACCCATCTCGGCTCCAAACTGTTCGATCTGTCGAAAACCTTTATCATCACATGATCTCCGGGCCGGAGACCATGTCCTTCACCAGTAGACCGATCAGGGAGCGCCTCTCGGACCTGTTGATGAATAGAAACCAAGTTATCCGTTAACTGTGCCAGATAATCACTCATCATCACACAAGGTACATCATACACAGCCTTAGGTCTTGGTGGACCCCAAATATTCATTGGGCGTCCAAATACAATCTCATAGGGTGTAAGGCCGGTTCGAGAGTGTGGCACCGACCTAATTGACAATAACGCCAGTGGCAAGGCGTCCGGCCAGGTCAAAGATGTTGAAGCTTGGATTTTGGCGATCTTAAGCTTCAGCGTACCATTATACTTCTCGACTAGTCCTGCAGACTGAGGGTGGAACACGGCGTGGAACTTCTGGGTGATGCCTAGGCCCTTCAAGACATACTTTATAACATCCGCTACAAAGTGAGGGCCATTATCACTCCACAGAAGTCTACAGACGCCGTATCGAGGGAAAAACTCTTTTAGCAGTAGCTTCGCCGTGGTCATTGCAGTATTGTCTTTCGTAGGGTACGCCTCAACCCATTTACTGAAGGCGCAAACCACTACTAGAACATACTTCAAATTGTTACAGCGCTCAAGCTGGATGTAATCCATCTGCAGAACCTCAAAGGGTGCAGTGGGCGTCGCAAATCCTCCTGCTGGAGTTCGCGTGCCTTTCCCTGGGTTATACTTCAGACAGATCATACAGGTCTGCACCACCCTCTTTGCTGTGCTAGCAATCTCTGGATGCTCCCAGACTTGGGTAAGCAATTTCACAATTGCGGAAGCTCCAACATGTGGTAGCCCATGTGCCATTTGAACCATAGGTTGTACAAAAGCCGTGGGTAACTTCCATCTATCCATCTGTTTATTTCTCCAACAACCCTCGTCATCCAACTCTCCCTCGCTAGCCCATTGCTCCCGCTCTTTATCAGAAGCGGTCCTTTGTATTTCTCGCACTTCTTCCTTTGCATCACGCCATCTCTCCACCTGTGATTTCACTACATACATGGCAGTAGTACCGGGCTGCATCGCAGTCTCCCGTGCCACTCGGTCTGCTAACGCATTCCCTTCTCCAACTTTGTCAACTACTTTCCTATGCGCACTACACTTAACAATGGCAATTTTCTTCGGGTATGTCAATGCAGTTAGAAGATTGTGGACTAACTCCCCATGCATTATCTGTACCCCATGTGACGTTAGAAACCCTCTCTCCTTCCAGAGTAGGCCGAAATCGTGCGCTACTCCGAAGGCATAGCGGCTATCTGTGTAAACATTCACACACAATCCTGTACTGAGCTCACACGCTCGTGTTAACGCTATCAGTTCCGCTGCTTGAGCTGATTTCTGTGGTATGCGTGCTGTCTCCACTATCGTCCGCAACGTGGTAATTGCATACGCTGCTGAAGCCGTACCATCTGGTAGCTTCAGACATGATCCATCTACCCACAATTCTCCATCTACCTCTGAAAAGGGCGTATCCTGGAGATCAATACGACCCTTTGTTTGTTCCTCAGTCACAAGAATACAATCATGCGCTTTCTGTGCCTCCGGCTGGGTCTCGGGGTATGGCAACAATGTGGCCGGGTTTAATGTCACGCACCTTTTCAACGTAATATGAGGAGCCAAAAGCGTCAACTCATATCCCGTTAAACGGGCACTGGTCAAATGCTGCGTCTTTGTTTGATTAAGCAAGGCATCAACAGCATGGGGAACTAACACCAATAGTTTATGGGACAGTACAATTCCTTCACTTTGGCGTATTGACACAGCTGTCGCCGCAACCGAGCGAAAACACCCTGGCAATGCGCGGGCGACAGGATCAAGTACAGCCGAAAAGTATGCACAAGGGCGTTGCTTATCACCATGCATCTGTACTAAAACTGATAATGCACATCCATCTTTCTCATGCACATACAACGAAAAGGGTTTCGCATAATCAGGGGTCCCTAACACTGGTGCTGAACAAAGGGCCTGTCGCAATTGCTGAAAAGCAGCATCACACTTATCTGACCAAGGGATTGGGATAGGCGTATCTTTTGTCAAGAGGGCTAGTAATCGCTTAGCCGTGTGTGAAAACCCCAGTATCCACTGTCTACAAAAAGAAACGAGGCCCAAAAATGCACGCACATCCTTCTGCGTGGATGGCCTCGGTGTGTCCAAGATTACTTGGATACGATCTGGTGTGAGTGCACGCCCCTCCTTAGACAAAAGGTGACCCAAATAAGTGACCTTTGGTCTACAGAATTGCAATTTCTTCCTAGAGACCTTGTGATTGTGGGAGGCTAAAAAGGAAAGTAGGGATAGCGTGCTTTTCTCGCACAACTCCAGGGTGTCAGCCGCCAACAAGATGTCATCGACATATTGAATGAGGGCGACCCCCTCGAGTAAAACAAAGGAGTCCAACTGTCGTTTCAAAGCCTGACTGTAAATACTAGGGCTTTCTGTGTAGCCCTGGGGAATTCTACAAAACCGATAAGATCTGTTGTTTAGTGTGAACCCAAAAAGAAATCGGCTATCAGGGTGAATGGGAATAGAAAAGAAGGCATTTTTCAAATCAATCACTGAGAACACGGTCGCCGTAGGCGGGACCAAGGTAAGCAACGTCGTGATATCGGAAACCACCGGGTACTGAGGTATCACGATCTTGTTTACCTCCCTCAAATCAATTATGAACCGATAGACCTTTGCATCCGTGTCCTTTTTCAGAATAGGGAGAATCGGACTGTTACAGATATTATAGGGAACTTCTTCCACTACTCCTACTGCAATCAAATCCTGCACAATCTGTATGAGAGCTTCCTCGCCCTCCTGGGAAATACGATACTGTGGGAGGCGTGGTAGCACCGCCCCCTCCTGGACACTAATGTGGACCGGAGGAATCACCATTTGTCCCACATCTGTGTCCGAAGTCGCCCATAAAGCGCGGGGGAGGGTAGCCAACAACGCATCCTCTGAGATCGTACACATCCGCCCAGATCGGGGGTAGTTGTCATTTAGAATCACCCTCACACCCTCAGGGGAACAGCGAATTGTAGCCCTAAAGTGTTTTAACATGTCAAGGCCCAAAATGTTATCCGGTGTATACGGGGCAAGCAGGAACGGACAGGGCGCAGAAAAACAATCAACCTTAAATGCAAGGGGCTGTGAAAGAGGGCTTCGGGAGAGTGTACCGTCAAACCCTACCGATGTAACCATTGAGCCGGATGGGGGAGCCCCCGGAACCAAGTACCTAGACAATGCACTACGTGTCGCTCCTGTATCCACTAGGAACTGATCAGTAGAACCTAAAACCTCAGCCGATACATAAGGACCCGTCTGATCGACCGGCACCTCAACTGATTCAGACCCCCATCCAACGCATTCCTATGCATGCTGAGAATCATGATATCCCGAGTGATCGATGTCCGATACATGATACTGATGCTGGCGATCGAAAACGTTTGAGCTATCTCGGTGCCGTCCAGCAGTGTCGAAACGGACATTATCGTTAGAATTCCCTCTAAAGTTCGAGAAGCCCCCTCTACCTCTCTGGCCACCCGGAGTGTGCCCCTGCCGCGAAGCACGCAATGCTGGGCACTCCCTGGCCCAATGGCCCAACTGCTTACAGTACGCACATTGGTTCTTATTCAAATCAGATCGGCCCGAAGGGGGACCATAAGATCCGCCCCTTCCCCTATTATTATTACCCCGGCGGGGCGGGCCATATACTTGTGCTAACATCACTTTGGTTTTGAGATCTTTCGATTTCTTCTCCTCCTGGCCCTTCGCCTCATGCTCCTGACGCTCATAATACTGAGTGATGGTCAGAAGGGCCGTCGGTGTCGCGGAGGACCAAGAACTCTCACTCGCTTTTAACCGGGCCGCAACTGCCGGCAGCAGATTGGCCACATATTTGTCCGCGAAAAGGTGGCGGCCTGTGTCGTCGGTAAGCGACTGGCCACTAAAGTCATGGAACGTTTCTTCGAAGCGCGTGAAGAAATCTGCAACTGACTCATCAACTTTCTGCTTACATGCCGCTAACATATTCCAGTCAATCTTTTTAGGGGGGATTATTGTTTTCAATTTAGCCACAATAGCAGCAGGGAGATCTAGAATATTCTGGGGTGGTTTCTGTGCGGGCTTCCGTTCCCTATCCTCATCCTCAAGCTCAGACCACCGGGCCTTAAAAGCAACTGCATCATCCACCTTTCGGACAGACCGCCACGTGTCCGGTGGTAGAATAAGGCCAAAGAACAGATCTATATCCGCTAAGGTCATAATGCAAGAATTCAAGGCCCCCTCGACTTCTTCATAGAAGGCCGCTGGATTCTTGCGGGGGTCAGGCAATGCATTCTTTAACGCCATAACATCGGCCCTATGCCAAGGAGTATAAACCCAATTATACACAAAATATCCCCTAGCATCGGCGGAGTTAATGTCCGAGCTAGTCCCTGCTCCTTTCGGAGGGACATACAAAGGTGCCGCCTCTCGCATCGGTTTAGCATGCACTACATTATCCTTATCTGACTGGGAGGTGGATGGGTGGCCCCCTGCCGCAACTGAATCCGACCGCTTCTCCTCCTCCGCTCGTTGGCGTGCTTTCTCTCGAAGGGCCAGCACCTCGTCCCGCAAGGCGAACAGCCGCCAAGCCGCCTCAGGAGCCTTAGAGGGAGAAAAAGCACCGTTACGTATTGCTCTGGCATCCGAAGACACTTCGTCAGGCTCAAAAACATGAGAATATTTTCGGAAAGCATTAATCACTTCATCCGCGAAATGACCCAGAAAATACACTTTATCTCTCTCCTGCCATGGCCCCCAAATTTGAAATAATTCCTCCATGGATACCTTGCCTTTAAGCGCACGGAAGGAAATTTGCCGAAGCTCAGCCATTTGCTCGGCCGGCAGCATGGACCGTGTGTCTACCTTACCCGAAGCCGGGTCAGAATCTTGCGGCCGCGGAGCGGATGCGCCAACATAAGGGGGCGGAGAGCGATCTAACAAATAAAAATCATCATCAGGATTATTAAGGACAGGATAAAGCGGCTGGCGAACAACATATTGACCCGAAACTTGTAGCCTACGCTCTTTCTCTTGTCTATCCGTCTGCTCTTTGTCCTCCCGACGCTTTGCTTCTTGTGCTCGCACATGATCATTCTTTCGTTGCTCTTTATCAAACAGCGCTTTCTCACGCTTCTCTCGCTCACGCACTTCCTTCACCCATAATCGCACACACTCAAACATATCCTGACGAGCACGTCGCTTACACATACACTGTTCCACATACTCAATCTTACGTATATCAAACGATCCATACAAAGGCCATCGCAACTCAGGATCCTTCTTCGTGTATTTCCTCCATAACGTGCTGTACATTATGGAAGAAAGACCATGCTTCACGTACATATCCCTATTAGGAGTCCCCTCTGGGGGAGCTGGAGCAGATTCCTCGAGGTTCAACCGGTTACCCAAACAGCAGCACCACTTACGGAGTGCGCTAAAAGCAGGCATGCTAGGAATAATGCAAAATATGCAGTATTATCAAGAAAAATGGCACTTAATCGTTGCGCCGTTCCAAGTTTACACAGCTCCGGAGAAATTTCTCCACATTACCTGCCTATATGTGTTGCAACGCATATATTTTCACAAAGACAAATTCAAAATATGACTAGTCACCATCAATCAAACTCAAATAGCCAGACCAGGCTTCAAAACTCGGAGCAAGTACCGTACAACGGTTCTTACCAATCAAGAGTCCAGGTTCCAACTGCCAAGCTCCACAATCGCCCAAACGGCTCTCACGGCAGGACCGACAGAAGAGGTCTCAGTCGATGACCGGCGCCACCCAGACGGTCAGCTCGGAAGGGAAGGAAGAAAAACCTCGGGATGCCAGGGCTAAGACGCCGCTGGCAGTGATCACGTCCCCGGCCAAACTCCTCACCTTCGTCGCGACCAGTCCTTCGAGCATCCGAGTCGCCGATGAGCCCCACGTGACGGGCGCCAATTGATGAATACAAGCCCCAGCTAGGCCCGCAAGAGACAAGGGTTCGCTCTTCTGTAACGAAATCTATAAGGAAGTTGGCACGGAAACTGCAAAGTACAAAAACAACGTTTATTAACCCTTAAGGGTGGTCCTACAATCCACACAACACTCTTCAGTATTGCAAGGAGTAGCACACAGAACTTGCGTACACAGTCCCCTTTTATACACAACAGAGGGGCTCATGAGTGGGAGGATACCACATAAAGTCGAAGAACATTACCTTTTAGGGTCATTCTCGATACTGAATCAATACATGGGCGGAGCTAACACACTCCTTGAGCCCGCGAAAACACATGGTCAAGCAAAGCTAATTATGACAGATGTGGTCAAGTCTGGGCATGCGCCAGATGGACAAGAGGGCTATTTATAAACTGTTGCTAGGCAGATTACAAGAGCAACTAACACAGAGGTCGGACTCTCCTCGTGGCGAACACGTGGCAGCGTGATGATACAAAATGGAGTCCGGACTTCGGCCAACGTAGTGAAGGAAACACGAAAAAGGGGAAGCATTAATGTTTTCAGTAAATGCTTAATCACATTCTGCTTTAATTTACAACACGTACTCTGACCTAATGGTTAAGGTCTTAACTTTTACTCTGGCCTAATAGCTAAGGTCTTAGACTCGCACTCTGGCCTAATAGCTAAGGTCTTAGACTCGTACTCTGGCCTAATGGTTAAGGTCTTAACTCTTACTCTGACCTACTGGTTAAGGTCTTAACTCTTACTCTGGCCTAATAGATAAGATCTTAACTCTTACTCTGGCCTAATAGCTAAGGTCTTAGACTCGTACTCTGGCCTAATAGTTAAGGTCTTAACTCTTACTCTGGCCTACTGGTTAAGGTCTTAACTCTTACTCTGGCCTAATAGCTAAGGTCTAAGACTCCTACTCTGGCCTAATAGCTAAGGTCTTAGACTCGTACTCTGGCCTACTGGTTAAGGTCTTAACTCTTACTCTGGCCTAATAGCTAAGGTCTTAACTCTTACTCTGGCCTACTGGTTAAGGTCTTAACTCTTACTCTGGCCTAATAGCTAAGGTCTTAGACTCGTACTCTGGCCTAATAGCTAAGGTCTTAACACTTACTCTTGCCTAATAGCTAAGGTCTTAGACTCGTACTCTGGCCTAATGGTTAAGGTCTTAACTCTTACTCTGGCCTTATAGCTAAGGTCTTAGACTCGTACTATGGCCTAATGGGTAAGGTCTTAACTCTTACTCTGGCCTACTAGTTAAGGTCTTAACTCTTGCTCTGGCCTAATAGCTAAGGTCTTAGACTCGTACTCTGGCCTAATGGTTAAGGTCTTAACTTTTACTCTGGCCTAATAGCTAAGGTCTTAGACTCGCACTCTGGCCTAATAGCTAAGGTCTTAACTCTTACTCTGACCTACTGGTTAAGGTCTTAACTCTTACTCTGGCCTAATAGCTAAGGTCTTAGACTCATACTCTGGCCTACTGGTTAAGGTCTTAACTCTTACTCTGGCCTAATAGCTAAGGTCTTAACTCTTACTCTGGCCTAATAGCTAAGGTCTTAGACTCGTACTCTGGCCTAATAGTTAAGGTCTTAACTCTTACTCTGGCCTACTGGTTAAGGTCTTAACTCTTACTCTGGCCTAATAGCTAAGGTCTAAGACTCGTACTCTGGCCTAATAGCTAAGGTATTAGACTCGTACTCTGGCCTACTGGTTAAGGTCTTAACTCTTACTCTGGCCTAATAGCTAAGGTCTTAACTCTTACTCTGGCCTACTGGTTAAGGTCTTAACTCTTACTCTGGCCTAATAGCTAAGGTCTTAGACCCGTACTCTGGCCTAATAGCTAAGGTCTTAGACTCGTACTCTGGCCTAATGGTTAAGGTCTTAACTCTTACTCTGGCCTACTGGTTAAGGTTGTAACTCTTACTCTGGCCTAATAGTTAAGGTCCTAGACTCGTACTCTGGCCTAATAGCTAAGGTCTTAGACTCGTACTCTGGCCTAATGGTTAAGGTCTTAACTCTTACTTTGGTCTACTGGTTAAGGTCTTAACTCTTACTCTGGCCTAATAGCTAAGGTCTTAGACTCGTACTCTGGCCTAATAGCTAAGGTCTTAGACTCATACTCTGGCCTACTGGTTAAGATCTTAACTCTAACTCTGGCCTAATAGCTAAGTTCTTAGACTCGTACTCTGGCCTAATAGCTAAGGTCTTAGACTCGTACTCTGGCCTAATGGTTAAGGTCTTAACTCTTACTCTGGTCTACTGGTTAAGGTCTTAACTCTTACTCTGGCCTAATAGCTAAGGTCTTAGACTCGTACTCTGGCCTAATAGCTAAGGTCTTAGACTCGTACTCTGGCCTACAGGTTGAGGTCTTAACTCTTACTCTGGCCTACTGGTTAAGGTCTTAACTCTTACTCTGGCCTAATAGCTAAGGTCTTAGACTCGTACTCTGGCCTACTGGTTAAGGTCTTAACTCTTACTCTGGCCTAACAGCTAAGGTCCTATTTCTTACTCTGGCCTAATCGCTAAGGTCTTAGACTCGCACTCTGGCCTAATGTTTATGGTCTTAAATCTTACACTGGCCTACTGGTTAAGGTCTTAACCCTTACTCTGGCCTAATAGCTAAGGTCTTAGACTCGTACTCTGGCCTACAGGTTAAGGTCTTAACTGTTACTCTGGCCTACTGGTTAAGGTCTTAACTCTTACTCTGGCCTAATAGCTAAGGTCTTAGACTTATACTCTGGCCTACTGGTTAAGGTCTTAACTCTTACTCTGGCCTAATAGCTAAGGTCTAAGACTCGTACTCTGGCCTAATGGTTAAGGTCTTAACTTTTACTCTGGCCTAATAGCTAAGGTCTTAGACTCGCACTCTGGCCTAATAGCTAAGGTCTTAGACTCGTACTCTGGCCTAATGGTTAAGGTCTTAACTCTTACTCTGGCCTAATAGCTAAGGTCTTAGACTCATACTCTGGCCTACTGGTTAAGGTCTTAACTCTTACTCTGGCCTAATAGCTAAGGTCTTAACTCTTACTCTGGCCTAATAGCTAAGGTCTTAGACTCGTACTCTGGCCTAATAGTTAAGGTCTTAACTCTTACTCTGGCCTACTGGTTAAGGTCTTAACTCTTACTCTGGCCTAATAGCTAAGGTCTAAGACTCGTACTCTGGCCTAATAGCTAAGGTCTTAGACTCGTACTCTGGCCTACTGGTTAAGGTCTTAACTCTTACTCTGGCCTAATAGCTAAGGTCTTAACTCTTACTCTGGCCTACTGGTTAAGGTCTTAACTCTTACTCTGGCCTAATAGCTAAGGTCTTAGACTCGTACTCTGGCCTAATAGCTAAGGTCTTAACTCTTACTCTGGCCTAATAGCTAAGGTCTTTAACTCGTACTCTGGCCTAATGGTTAAGGTCTAAACTCTTTCTCTGGCCTACTGGTTAAGGTCGTAACTCTTACTCTGGCCTAATAGTTAAGGTCTTAGACTCGTACTCTGGCCTAATAGCTAAGGTCTTAGACTCGTACTCTGGCCTAATGGTTAAGGTCTTAACTCTTACTCTGGTCTACTGGTTAAGGTCTTAACTCTTACTCTGGCCTAATAGCTAAGGTCTTAGACTCGTACTCCGGCCTAATAGCTAAGGTCTTAGACTCATACTCTGGCCTACTGGTTAAGGTCTTAACTCTAACTCTGGCCTAATAGCTAAGGTCTTAGACTCGTACTCTGGCCTAATACCTAAGGTCTTAGACTCGTACTCTGGCCTAATGGTTAAGGTCTTAACTCTTACTCTGGTCTACTGGTTAAGGTCTTAACTCTTACTCTGGCCAAATAGCTAAGGTCTTAGACTCGTACTCTGGCCTAATAGCTAAGGTCTTAGACTCATACTCTGGCCTACAGGTTGAGGTCTTAACTCTTACTCTGGCCTACTGGTTAAGGTCTTAACTCTTACTCTGGCCTAATAGCTAAGGTCTTAGACTCGTACTCTGGCTTACTGGTTAAGGTCTTAACTCTTACTCTGGCCTAACAGCTAAGGTCTTATTTCTTACTCTGGCCTAATCGCTAAGGTCTTAGACTCGCACTTTGGCCTAATGTTTATGGTCTTAACTCTTACACTGGCCTACTGGTTAAGGTCTTAACCCTTACTCTGGCCTAATAGCTAAGGTCTTAGACTCGTACTCTGGCCTACAGGTTAAGGTCTTAACTCTTACTCTGGCCTACTGGTTAAGGTCTTAACTCTTACTCTGGCCTAATAGCTAAGGTCTTAGACTTATACTCTGGCCTACTGGTTAAGGTCTTAACTCTTACTCTGGCCTAATAGCTAAGGTCTTAACTCTTACTCTGGCCTAATAGCTAAGGTCTTAGACTCGTACTCTGGCCAAATAGTTAAGGTCTTAACTCTTACTCTGGCCTACTGGTTAAGGCTTTAACTCTTACTCTGGCGTAATAGCTAAGGTCTTAGACTCGTACTCTGGCCTAATAGCTAAGGTCTTAGATTCGTACTCTGGCCTACTCGTTAAGGTCTTAACTCTTACTCTGGCCTAATAGCTAAGGTCTTAACTCTTACTCTGGCCTACTGGTTAAGGTCTTAACTCTTACTCTGGCCTAATAGCTAAGGTCTTAACTCTTACTCTAGCCTAATAGCTAAGGTCTTAGACTCGTACTCTGGCCTACAAGTTAAGGTCTTAACTTTTACTCTGGCCTACTGGTTAAGGTCTTAACTCATACTCTGGCCTAATAGCTAAGGTCTTAGACTTATACTCTGGCCTACTGGTTAAGGTCTTAACTCTTACTCTGGCCTAATAGCTAAGGTCTTAACTCTTACTATGGCCTAACAGCTAAGGTCTTAGACTCGTACTCTGGCCTAATGGTTAAGGTCTTAACTCTTACTCTGGCCTTCTGGTTAAGGTCTTAACTCTTACTCTGGCCTACTGATTAAGGTCTTAACCCTTACTCTGGCCTAATAGCTAAGGTCTTAACTCTTACTCTGGCCTAACAGCTAAGGTCTTAGACTCGTACTCTGGCCTAATGGTTAAGGTCTTAACTCTTACTCTGGCCAACTGGTTAAGGTCTTAACTCTTACTCTGGCCTAATAGCTAAGGTCTTAGACTCGTACTCTGGCCTAATAGCTAATGTCTTAGACTCGTACTCTGGCCTAATAGCTAAGGTCTTAGACTTGTACTCTGGCCTAATGGTTAAGGTCTTAACTCTTACTCTGGCCTACTGGTTAAGGTCGTAACTCTTACTCTGGCCTAATAGCTAAGGTCTTAGACTCGTACTCTGGCCTAATAGCTAAGGTCTTAGACTCGTACTCTGGCCTACTGGTTAAGGTCTTAACTCTTACTCTGGCCTAACAGCTAAGGTCTTATTTCTTACTCTGGCCTAATCGCTAAGGTCTTAGACTCGCACTCTGGCCTAATGTTTATGGTCTTAACTCTTACACTGGCCTACTGGTTAAGGTCTTATCCCTTACTCTGGCCTAATAGATAAGGTGTTAGACTCGTACTCTGGCCTACAGGTTAAGGTCTTAACTCTTACTCTGGCCTACTGGTTAAGGTCTTAACTCTTACTCTGGCCTAATAGCTAAGATCTTAGACTTATACTCTGGCCTACTGGTTAAGGTCTTAACTCTTACTCTGGCCTAATAGCTAAGGTCTTAACTCTTACTCTGGCCTAATAGCTAAGGTCTTAGACTCGTACTCTGGCCTACAGGTTAAGGTCTTAACTTTTACTCTGGCCTACTGGTTAAGGTCTTAACTCATACTCTGGCCTAATAGCTAAGGTCTTAGACTTATACTCTGGCCTACTGGTTAAGGTCTTAACTCTTACTCTGGCCTAATAGCTAAGGTCTTAACTCTTACTATGGCCTAATAGCTAAGGTCTTAGACTCGTACTCTGGCCTAATGGTTAAGGTCTTAACTCTTACTCTGGCCTAATAGCTAAGGTCTTAACTCTTACTATGGCCTAATAGCTAAGGTCTTAGACTCGTACTCTGGCCTAATGGTTAAGGTCTTAACTCTTACTCTGGCCTAATAGCTAAGGTCTTAGACTCGTACTCTGGCCTAATAGCTAAGGTCTTAGACTTGTACTCTGGCCTAATAGCTAAGGTCTTAGACTTGTACTCTGGCCTAATGGTTAAGGTCTTAACTCTTACTCTGGCCTACTAGTTAAGGTCTTAACTCTTACTCTGGCCTAATAGCTTAGGTCTTAGACTCGTACTCTGGCCTAATGGTTAAGGTCTTAACTTTTTTTCTGGCCTAATAGCTAAGGTCTTAGACTCGCACTCTGGCCTAATAGCTAAGGTCTTAGACTCGTACTCTGGCCTAATGGTTAAGGTCTTAACTCTTACTCTGACCTACTGGTTAAGGTCTTAACTCTTACTCTGGCCTAATAGCTAAGGTCTTAGACTCGTACTCTGGCCTACTGGTTAAGGTCTTAACTCTTACTCTGGCCTAACAGCTAAGGTCTTAACTCTTACTCTGGCCTAATAGCTAAGGTCTTAGACTCGTACTCTGGCCTAATGTTTATGGTCTTAATTCTTACACTGGCCTACTGGTTAAGGTCTTAACCCTTACTCTGGCCTAATAGCTAAGGTCTTAGACTCATACTCTGGCCTACAGGTTAAGGTCTTAACTCTTACTCTGGCCTACTGGTTACGGTCTTAACTCTTACTCTGGCCTAATAGCTAAGGTCTTAGACTCATACTCTGGCCTACTGGTTAAGGTCTTAACTCTTACTCTGGCCTAATAGCTAAGGTCTTAACTCTTACTCTGGCCTAATAGTTAAGGTCTTAACTCTTACTCTGGCCTACTGGTTAAGGTCTTAACTCTTACTCTGGTCTAATAGCTAAGGTCTAAGACTCGTACTCTGGCCAAATAGCTAAGGTCTTAGACTTGTACTAAGGCCTAATGGTTAAGGTCTTAACTCTTACTCTGGCCTACTGGTTAAGGTCTTAACTCTTGCTCTGACCTACTGGTTAAGGTCATAACTCTTACTCTGGCCTAATAGCTAACGTCTTAGACTCGTACTCTGGCCTAATGGTTAAGGTCTTAACTCTTACTCTGGTCTACTGGTTAAGGTCTTAACTCTTACTCTGGCCTAATAGCCAAGGACTTAGACGCGTACTCTGGCCTAATAGCTAATGTCTTAGACTCGTACTCTGGCCTAATAGCTAAGGTCTTAGACTTGTACTCTGGCCTAATGGTTAAGGTCTTAATTCTTACTCTGGCCTACTGGTTAAGGTCGTAACTCTTACTCTGGCCTAATAGCTAAGGTCTTAGACTCGTACTCTGGCCTAATAGCTAAGGTCTTATACTCGTGCTCTGGCCTACTGGTTAAGGTCTTAACTCTTACTCTGGCCTAACAGCTAAGGTCTTATTTCTTACTCTGGCCTAATCGCTAAGGTCTTAGACTCGCACTCTGGCCTAATGTTTATGGTCTTAACTCTTACACTGGCCTACTGGTTAAGGTCTTATCACTTACTCTGGCATAATAGATAAGGTGTTAGACTCGTACTCTGGCCTACAGGTTAAGGTCTTAACTCTTACTCTGGCCTACTGGTTAAGGTCTTAACTCTTACTCTGGCCTAATAGCTAAGGTCTTAGACTTATACTCTGCCCTACTGGTTAAGGTCTTAACTCTTACTCTGGCCTAATAGCTAAGGTCTTAACTCTTACTCTGGACTAATAGCTAAGGTCTTAGACTCGTACTCTGGCCTAATAGTTAAGGTCTTAACTCTTACTCTGGCCTACTGGTTAAGGTCTTAACTCTTACTCTGGCCTAATAGCTAAGGTCTTAACTCTTACTCTGGCCTACTGGTTAAGGTCTTAACTCTTACTCTGGCCTAATAGCTAAGGTCTTAGACTCGTACTCTGGCCTAATAGCTAAGGTCTTAAATCTTACTCTGGCCTAATAGCTAAGGTCTTAGACTCGTACTCTGGCCTAATGGTTAAGGTCTTAACTCTTACTCTGGCCTACTGGTTAAGGTTGTAACTCTTACTCTGGCCTAATAGTTAAGGTCCTAGACTCGTACTCTGGCCTAATAGCTAAGGTCTTAGACTCGTACTCTGGCCTAATGGTTAAGGTCTTAACTCTTACTTTGGTCTACTGGTTAAGGTCTTAACTCTTACTCTGGCCTAATAGCTAAGGTCTTAGACTCGTACTCTGGCCTAATAGCTAAGGTCTTAGACTCATACTCTGGCCTACTGGTTAAGATCTTAACTCTAACTCTGGCCTAATAGCTAAGGTCTTAGACTCGTACTCTGGCCTAATAGCTAAGGTCTTAGACTCGTACTCTGGCCTAATGGTTAAGGTCTTAACTCTTACTCTGGTCTACTGGTTAAGGTCTTAACTCTTACTCTGGCCTAATAGCTAAGGTCTTAGACTCGTACTCTGGCCTAATAGCTAAGGTCTTAGACTCGTACTCTGGCCTACTGGTT
Organism: Triturus cristatus; assembly: GCF_964204655.1. Taxonomy (NCBI): domain Eukaryota; kingdom Metazoa; phylum Chordata; class Amphibia; order Caudata; family Salamandridae; genus Triturus; species Triturus cristatus. The sequence continues at coordinate 78,587 of NW_028187854.1, read as the reverse complement.
AAGGTCTTAACTCTTACTCCTGCCTAACAGCTAAGGTCCTATTTCTTACTCTGGCCTAATCGCTAAGGTCTTAGACTCGCACTCTGGCCTAATGTTTATGGTCTTAACTCTTACACTGGCCTACTGGTTAAGGTCTTAACCCTTACTCTGGCCTAATAGCTAAGGTCTTAGACTCGTACTCTGGCCTACAGGTTAAGGTCTTAACTGTTACTCTAGCCTACTGGTTAAGATCTTAACTCTTACTCTGGCCTAATAGCTAAGGTCTTAGACTTATACTCTGGCCTACTGGTTAAGGTCTTAACTCTTACTCTGGCCTAATAGCTAAGGTCTAAGACTCGTACTCTGGCCTAATGGTTAAGGTCTTAACTTTTACTCTGGCCTAATAGCTAAGGTCTTAGACTCGCACTCTGGCCTAATAGCTAAGGTCTTAGACTCGTACTCTGGCCTAATGGTTAAGGTCTTAACTCTTACTCTGGCCTACTGGTTAAGGTCTTAACTCTTACTCTGGCCTAATAGCTAAGGTCTTAGACTCATACTCTGGCCTACTGGTTAAGGTCTTAACTCTTACTCTGGCCTAATAGCTAAGGTCTTAACTCTTACTCTGGCCTAATAGCTAAGGTCTTCGACTCATACTCTGGCCTAATAGTTAAGGTCTTAACTCTTACTCTGGCCTACTGGTTAAGGTCTTAACTCTTACTCTGGCCTAATAGCTAAGGTCTTAGACTCGTACTCTGGCCTACTGGTTAAGGTCTTAACTCTTACTCTGGCCTAACAGCTAAGGTCCTATTTCTTACTCTGGCCTAATCGCTAAGGTCTTAGACTCGCACTCTGGCCTAATGTTTATGGTCTTAACTCTTACACTGGCCTACTGGTTAAGGTCTTAACCCTTACTCTGGCCTAATAGCTAAGGTCTTAGACTCGTACTCTGGCCTACAGGTTAAGGTCTTAACTGTTACTCTGGCCTACTGGTTAAGGTCTTAACTCTTACTCTGGCCTAATAGCTAAGGTCTTAGACTTATACTCTGGCCTACTGGTTAAGGTCTTATCTCTTACTCTGGCCTAATAGCTAAGGTCTAAGACTCGTACTCTGGCCTAATGGTTATGGTCTTAACTTTTACTCTGGCCTAATAGCTAAGGTCTTAGACTCGCACTCTGGCCTAATAGCTAAGGTCTTAGACTCGTACTCTGGCCTAATGGTTAAGGTCTTAACTCTTACTCTGGCCTACTGGTTAAGGTCTTAACTCTTACTCTGGCCTAATAGCTAAGGTCTTAGACTCATACTCTGGCCTACTGGTTAAGGTCTTAACTCTTACTCTGGCCTAATAGCTAAGGTCTTAACTCTTACTCTGGCCTAATAGCTAAGGTCTTAGACTCGTACTCTGGCCTAATAGTTAAGGTCTTAACTCTTACTCTGGCCTACTGGTTAAGGTCCTAACTCTTACTCTGGCCTAATAGCTAAGGTCTAAGACTCGTACTCTGGCCTAATAGCTAAGGTCTTAGACTCGTACTCTGGCCTACTGGTTAAGGTCTTAACTCTTACTCTGGCCTAATAGCTAAGGTCTTAACTCTTACTCTGGCCTACTGGTTAAGGTCTTAACTCTTACTCTGGCCTAATAGCTAAGGTCTTAGACTCGTACTCTGGCCTAATAGCTAAGGTCTTAACTCTTACTCTGGCCTAATAGCTAAGGTCTTTAACTCGTACTCTGGCCTAATGGTTAAGGTCTAAACTCTTTCTCTGGCCTACTGGTTAAGGTCGTAACTCTTACTCTGGCCTAATAGTTAAGGTCTTAGACTCGTACTCTGGCCTAATAGCTAAGGTCTTAGACTCGTACTCTGGCCTAATGGTTAAGGTCTTAACTCTTACTCTGGTCTACTGGTTAAGGTCTTAACTCTTACTCTGGCCTAATAGCTAAGGTCTTAGACTCGTACTCCGGCCTAATAGCTAAGGTCTTAGACTCATACTCTGGCCTACTGGTTAAGGTCTTAACTCTAACTCTGGCCTAATAGCTAAGGTCTTAGACTCGTACTCTGGCCTAATACCTAAGGTCTTAGACTCGTACTCTGGCCTAATGGTTAAGGTCTTAACTCTTACTCTGGTCTACTGGTTAAGGTCTTAACTCTTACTATGGCCTAATAGCTAAGGTCTTAGACTCGTACTCTGGCCTAATAGCTAAGGTCTAAGACTCATACTCTGGCCTACAGGTTGAGGTCTTAACTCTTACTCTGGCCTACTGGTTAAGGTCTTAACTCTTACTCTGGCCTAATAGCTAAGGTCTTAGACTCGTACTCTGGCTTACTGGTTAAGGTCTTAACTCTTACTCTGGCCTAACAGCTAAGGTCTTATTTCTTACTCTGGCCTAATCGCTAAGGTCTTAGACTCGCACTCTGGCCTAATGTTTATGGTCTTAATTCTTACACTGGCCTACTGGTTAAGGTCTTAACCCTTACTCTGGCCTAATAGCTAAGGTCTTAGACTCATACTCTGGCCTACAGGTTAAGGTCTTAACTCTTACTCTGGCCTACTGGTTACGGTCTTAACTCTTACTCTGGCCTAATAGCTAAGGTCTTAGACTCATACTCTGGCCTACTGGTTAAGGTCTTAACTCTTACTCTGGCCTAATAGCTAAGGTCTTAACTCTTACTCTGGCCTAATAGTTAAGGTCTTAACTCTTACTCTGGCCTACTGGTTAAGGTCTTAACTCTTACTCTGGTCTAATAGCTAAGGTCTAAGACTCGTACTCTGGCCAAATAGCTAAGGTCTTAGACTTGTACTATGGCCTTATGGTTAAGGTCTTAACTCTTACTCTGGCCTACTGGTTAAGGTCTTAACTCTTGCTCTGACCTACTGGTTAAGGTCATAACTCTTACTCTGGCCTAATAGCTAACGTCTTAGACTCGTACTCTGGCCTAATGGTTAAGGTCTTAACTCTTACTCTGGTCTACTGGTTAAGGTCTTAACTCTTACTCTGGCCTAATAGCCAAGGTCTTAGACGCGTACTCTGGCCTAATAGCTAATGTCTTAGACTCGTACTCTGGCCTAATAGCTAAGGTCTTAGACTTGTACTCTGGCCTAATGGTTAAGGTCTTAATTCTTACTCTGGCCTACTGGTTAAGGTCGTAACTCTTACTCTGGCCTAATAGCTAAGGTCTTAGACTCGTACTCTGGCCTAATAGCTAAGGTCTTATACTCGTACTCTGGCCTACTGGTTAAGGTCTTAACTCTTACTCTGGCCTAACAGCTAAGGTCTTATTTCTTACTCTGGCCTAATCGCTAAGGTCTTAGACTCGCACTCTGGCCTAATGTTTATGGTCTTAACTCTTACACTGGCCTACTGGTTAAGGTCTTATCACTTACTCTGGCATAATAGATAAGGTGTTAGACTCGTACTCTGGCCTACAGGTTAAGGTCTTAACTCTTACTCTGGCCTACTGGTTAAGGTCTTAACTCTTACTCTGGCCTAATAGCTAAGGTCTTAGACTTATACTCTGGCCTACTGGTTAAGGTCTTAACTCTTACTCTGGCCTAATAGCTAAGGTCTTAACTCTTACTCTGGACTAATAGCTAAGGTCTTAGACTCGTACTCTGGCCTAATAGTTAAGGTCTTAACTCTTACTCTGGCCTACTGGTTAAGGTCTTAACTCTTACTCTGGCCTAATAGCTAAGGTCTTAACTCTTACTCTGGCCTACTGGTTAAGGTCTTAACTCTTACTCTGGCCTAATAGCTAAGGTCTTAGACTCGTACTCTGGCCTAATAGCTAAGGTCTTAAATCTTACTCTGGCCTAATAGCTAAGGTCTTAGACTCGTACTCTGGCCTAATGGTTAAGGTCTTAACTCTTACTCTGGCCTACTGGTTAAGGTTGTAACTCTTACTCTGGCCTAATAGTTAAGGTCCTAGACTCGTACTCTGGCCTAATAGCTAAGGTCTTAGACTCGTACTCTGGCCTAATGGTTAAGGTCTTAACTCTTACTTTGGTCTACTGGTTAAGGTCTTAACTCTTACTCTGGCCTAATAGCTAAGGTCTTAGACTCGTACTCTGGCCTAATAGCTAAGGTCTTAGACTCATACTCTGGCCTACTGGTTAAGATCTTAACTCTAACTCTGGCCTAATAGCTAAGGTCTTAGACTCGTACTCTGGCCTAATAGCTAAGGTCTTAGACTCGTACTCTGGCCTAATGGTTAAGGTCTTAACTCTTACTCTGGTCTACTGGTTAAGGTCTTAACTCTTACTCTGGCCTAATAGCTAAGGTCTTAGACTCGTACTCTGGCCTAATAGCTAAGGTCTTAGACTCGTACTCTGGCCTACTGGTTAAGGTCTTAACTCTTACTCTGGCCTAACAGCTAAGGTCCTATTTCTTACTCTGGCCTAATCGCTAAGGTCTTAGACTCGCACTCTGGCCTAATGTTTATGGTCTTAACTCTTACACTGGCCTACTGGTTAAGGTCTTAACCCTTACTCTGGCCTAATAGCTAAGGTCTTAGACTCGTACTCTGGCCTACAGGTTAAGGTCTTAACTGTTACTCTAGCCTACTGGTTAAGGTCTTAACTCTTACTCTGGCCTAATAGCTAAGGTCTTAGACTTATACTCTGGCCTACTGGTTAAGGTCTTAACTCTTACTCTGGCCTAATAGCTAAGGTCTAAGACTCGTACTCTGGCCTAATGGTTAAGGTCTTAACTTTTACTCTGGCCTAATAGCTAAGGTCTTAGACTCGCACTCTGGCCTAATAGCTAAGGTCTTAGACTCGTACTCTGGCCTAATGGTTAAGGTCTTAACTCTTACTCTGGCCTACTGGTTAAGGTCTTAACTCTTACTCTGGCCTAATAGCTAAGGTCTTAGACTCATACTCTGGCCTACTGGTTAAGGTCTTAACTCTTACTCTGGCCTAATAGCTAAGGTCTTAACTCTTACTCTGGCCTAATAGCTAAGGTCTTCGACTCATACTCTGGCCTAATAGTTAAGGTCTTAACTCTTACTCTGGCCTACTGGTTAAGGTCTTAACTCTTACTCTGGCCTAATAGCTAAGGTCTTAGACTCGTACTCTGGCCTACTGGTTAAGGTCTTAACTCTTACTCTGGCCTAACAGCTAAGGTCCTATTTCTTACTCTGGCCTAATCGCTAAGGTCTTAGACTCGCACTCTGGCCTAATGTTTATGGTCTAAACTCTTACACTGGCCTACTGGTTAAGGTCTTAACCCTTACTCTGGCCTAATAGCTAAGGTCTTAGACTCGTACTCTGGCCTACAGGTTAAGGTCTTAACTGTTACTCTGGCCTACTGGTTAAGGTCTTAACTCTTACTCTGGCCTAATAGCTAAGGTCTTAGACTTATACTCTGGCCTACTGGTTAAGGTCTTAACTCTTACTCTGGCCTAATAGCTAAGGTCTAAGACTCGTACTCTGGCCTAATGGTTATGGTCTTAACTTTTACTCTGGCCTAATAGCTAAGGTCTTAGACTCGCACTCTGGCCTAATAGCTAAGGTCTTAGACTCGTACTCTGGCCTAATGGTTAAGGTCTTAACTCTTACTCTGGCCTACTGGTTAAGGTCTTAACTCTTACTCTGGCCTAATAGCTAAGGTCTTAGACTCATACTCTGGCCTACTGGTTAAGGTCTTAACTCTTACTCTGGCCTAATAGCTAAGGTCTTAACTCTTACTCTGGCCTAATAGCTAAGGTCTTAGACTCGTACTCTGGCCTAATAGTTAAGGTCTTAACTCTTACTCTGGCCTACTGGTTAAGGTCTTAACTCTTACTCTGGCCTAATAGCTAAGGTCTAAGACTCGTACTCTGGCCTAATAGCTAAGGTCTTAGACTCGTACTCTGGCCTACTGGTTAAGGTCTTAACTCTTACTCTGGCCTAATAGCTAAGGTCTTAACTCTTACTCTGGCCTACTGGTTAAGGTCTTAACTCTTACTCTGGCCTAATAGCTAAGGTCTTAGACTCGTACTCTGGCCTAATAGCTAAGGTCTTAACTCTTACTCTGGCCTAATAGCTAAGGTCTTTAACTCGTACTCTGGCCTAATGGTTAAGGTCTAAACTCTTTCTCTGGCCTACTGGTTAAGGTCGTAACTCTTACTCTGGCCTAATAGTTAAGGTCTTAGACTCGTACTCTGGCCTAATAGCTAAGGTCTTAGACTCGTACTCTGGCCTAATGGTTAAGGTCTTAACTCTTACTCTGGTCTACTGGTTAAGGTCTTAACTCTTACTCTGGCCTAATAGCTAAGGTCTTAGACTCGTACTCCGGCCTAATAGCTAAGGTCTTAGACTCATACTCTGGCCTACTGGTTAAGGTCTTAACTCTAACTCTGGCCTAATAGCTAAGGTCTTAGACTCGTACTCTGGCCTAATACCTAAGGTCTTAGACTCGTACTCTGGCCTAATGGTTAAGGTCTTAACTCTTACTCTGGTCTACTGGTTAAGGTCTTAACTCTTACTATGGCCTAATAGCTAAGGTCTTAGACTCGTACTCTGGCCTAATAGCTAAGGTCTAAGACTCATACTCTGGCCTACAGGTTGAGGTCTTAACTCTTACTCTGGCCTACTGGTTAAGGTCTTAACTCTTACTCTGGCCTAATAGCTAAGGTCTTAGACTTGTACTCTGGCTTACTGGTTAAGGTCTTAACTCTTACTCTGGCCTAACAGCTAAGGTCTTATTTCTTACTCTGGCCTAATCGCTAAGGTCTTAGACTCGCACTCTGGCCTAATGTTTATGGTCTTAACTCTTACACTGGCCTACTGGTTAAGGTCTTAACCCTTACTCTGGCCTAATAGCTAAGGTCTTAGACTCGTACTCTGGCCTACAGGTTAAGGTCTTAACTCTTACTCTGGCCTACTGGTTAAGGTCTTAACTCTTACTCTGGCCTAATAGCTAAGGTCTTAGACTTATACTCTGGCCTACTGGTTAAGGTCTTAACTCTTACTCTGGCCTAATAGCTAAGGTCTTAACTCTTACTCTGGCCTAATAGCTAAGGTCTTAGACTCGTACTCTGGCCAAATAGTTAAGGTCTTAACTCTTACTCTGGCCTACTGGTTAAGGCTTTAACTCTTACTCTGGCCTAATAGCTAAGGTCTTAGACTCGTACTCTGGCCTAATAGCTAAGGTCTTAGATTCGTACTCTGGCCTACTGGTTAAGGTCTTAACTCTTACTCTGGCCTAATAGCTAAGGTCTTAACTCTTACTCTGGCCTACTGGTTAAGGTCTTAACTCTTACTCTGGCCTAATAGCTAAGGTCTTAACTCTTACTCTGGCCTAATAGCTAAGGTCTTAGACTCGTACTCTGGCCTACAAGTTAAGGTCTTAACTTTTACTCTGGCCTACTGGTTAAGGTCTTAACTCATACTCTGGCCTAATAGCTAAGGTCTTAGACTTATACTCTGGCCTACTGGTTAAGGTCTTAACTCTTACTCTGGCCTAATAGCTAAGGTCTTAACTCTTACTATGGCCTAACAGCTAAGGTCTTAGACTCGTACTCTGGCCTAATGGTTAAGGTCTTAACTCTTACTCTGGCCTTCTGGTTAAGGTCTTAACTCTTACTCTGGCCTACTGATTAAGGTCTTAACCCTTACTCTGGCCTAATAGCTAAGGTCTTAACTCTTACTCTGGCCTAACAGCTAAGGTCTTAGACTCGTACTCTGGCCTAATGGTTAAGGTCTTAACTCTTACTCTGGCCAACTGGTTAAGGTCTTAACTCTTACTCTGGCCTAATAGCTAAGGTCTTAGACTCGTACTCTGGCCTAATAGCTAATGTCTTAGACTCGTACTCTGGCCTAATAGCTAAGGTCTTAGACTTGTACTCTGGCCTAATGGTTAAGGTCTTAACTCTTACTCTGGCCTACTGGTTAAGGTCGTAACTCTTACTCTGGCCTAATAGCTAAGGTCTTAGACTCCTACTCTGGCCTAATAGCTAAGGTCTTAGACTCGTACTCTGGCCTACTGGTTAAGGTCTTAACTCTTACTCTGGCCTAACAGCTAAGGTCTTATTTCTTACTCTGGCCTAATCGCTAAGGTCTTAGACTCGCACTCTGGCCTAATGTTTATGGTCTTAACTCTTACACTGGCCTACTGGTTAAGGTCTTATCCCTTACTCTGGCCTAATAGATAAGGTGTTAGACTCGTACTCTGGCCTACAGGTTAAGGTCTTAACTCTTACTCTGGCCTACTGGTTAAGGTCTTAACTCTTACTCTGGCCTAATAGCTAAGATCTTAGAATTATACTCTGGCCTACTGGTTAAGGTCTTAACTCTTACTCTGGCCTAATAGCTAAGGTCTTAACTCTTACTCTGGCCTAATAGCTAAGGTCTTAGACTCATACTCTGGCCTACAGGTTAAGGTCTTAACTTTTACTCTGGCCTACTGGTTAAGGTCTTAACTCATACTCTGGCCTAATAGCTAAGGTCTTAGACTTATACTCTGGCCTACTGGTTAAGGTCTTAACTCTTACTCTGGCCTAATAGCTAAGGTCTTAACTCTTACTATGGCCTAATAGCTAAGGTCTTAGACTCGTACTCTGGCCTAATGGTTAAGGTCTTAACTCTTACTCTGGCCTAATAGCTAAGGTCTTAGACTCGTACTCTGGCCTAATAGCTAAGGTCTTAGACTTGTACTCTGGCCTAATAACTAAGGTCTTAGACTTGTACTCTGGCCTAATGGTTGAGGTCTTAACTTTTTTTCTGGCCTAATAGCTAAGGTCTTAGACTCGTACTCTGGCCTAATAGCTAAGGTCTTAGACTTGTACTCTGGCCTAATAGCTTAGGTCTTAGACTCGTACTCTGGCCTAATGGTTAAGGTCTTAACTTTTTTTCTGGCCTAATAGCTAAGGTCTTAGACTCGCACTCTGGCCTAATAGCTAAGGTCTTAGACTCGTACTCTGGCCTAATGGTTAAGGTCTTAACTCTTACTCTGACCTACTGGTTAAGGTCTTAACTCTTACTCTGGCCTAATAGCTAAGGTCTTAGACTCGTACTCTGGCCTAATAGCTAAGGTCTTAGACTCGTACTCTTGCCTAGAGGTTGAGGTCTTAACTCTTACTCTGGCCTACTGGATAAGGTCTTAACTCTTACTCTGGCCTAATAGCTAAGGTCTTCGACTTGTACTCTGGCCTACTGGTTAAGGTCTTAACTCTTACTCTGGCCTAACAGCTAAGGTCTTAACTCTTACTCTGGCCTAATAGCTAAGGTCTTAGACTCGTACTCTGGCCTAATGTTTATGGTCTTAATTCTTACACTGGCCTACTGGTTAAGGTCTTAACCCTTACTCTGGCCTAATAGCTAAGGTCTTAGACTCATACTCTGGCCTACAGGTTAAGGTCTTAACTCTTACTCTGGCCTACTGGTTACGGTCTTAACTCTTACTCTGGCCTAATAGCTAAGGTCTTAGACTCATACTCTGGCCTACTGGTTAAGGTCTTAACTCTTACTCTGGCCTAATAGCTAAGGTCTTAACTCTTACTCTGGCCTAATAGTTAAGGTCTTAACTCTTACTCTGGCCTACTGGTTAAGGTCTTAACTCTTACTCTGGTCTAATAGCTAAGGTCTAAGACTCGTACTCTGGCCAAATAGCTAAGGTCTTAGACTTGTACTATGGCCTAATGGTTAAGGTCTTAACTCTTACTCTGGCCTACTGGGTAAGGTCTTAACTCTTGCTCTGACCTACTGGTTAAGGTCATAACTCTCACTCTGGCCTAATAGCTAACGTCTTAGACTCGTACTCTGGCCTAATGGTTAAGGTCTTAACTCTTACTCTGGTCTACTGGTTAAGGTCTTAACTCTTACTCTGGCCTAATAGCCAAGGTCTTAGACGCGTACTCTGGCCTAATAGCTAATGTCTTAGACTCGTACTCTGGCCTAATAGCTAAGGTCTTAGACTTGTACTCTGGCCTAATGGTTAAGGTCTTAATTCTTACTCTGGCCTACTGGTTAAGGTCGTAACTCTTACTCTGTCCTAATAGCTAAGGTCTTAGACTCGTACTCTGGCCTAATAGCTAAGGTCTTATACTCGTACTCTGGCCTACTGGTTAAGGTCTTAACTCTTTCTCGGGCCTACTGGTTAAGGTCTTAACTCTTACTCTGGCCTACTGGTTAAGGTCTTAACTCTTACTCTGGCCTAATAGCTACGGTCTTAACTCTTACTCTGGCCTAATAGCTAAGGTCTTAGACTCATACTCTGGCCTAATGGTTAAGGTCTTAACTCTTACTCTGGCCTAATAGCTAAGGTCTTAACTCTTACTCTGGCCTAACAGCTAAGGTCTTAGATTCGTACTCTGGCCTAATGGTTAAGGTCTTAACTCTTACTCTGGCCTAATAGCTAAGGTCTTAGACTCGTACTCTGGCCTAATAGCTAAGGTCTTAGACTCGTACTCTGGCCTAATAGCTAAGGTCTTAGACTTGTACTCTGTCCTAATGGGCAAGGTCTTAACTCTTACTCTGGCCTAATAGCTAAGGTCTTAACTCTTACTCTGGCCTAATAGCTAAGGTGTTAGACTCGTACTCTGGCCTAATGGTTAAGGTCTTAACTCTTACTCTGGCCTTATAGCTAAGGTCTTAGACTCGTACTATGGCCTAATGGTTAAGGTCTTAACTCTTACTCTGGCCTACTGGTTAAGGTCTTAACTCTTACTCTGGCCTAATAGCTAAGGTCTTAGACTCGTACTCTGACCTAATGGTTAAGGTCTTAACTTTTACTCTGGCCTAATAGCTAAGGTCTTAGACTCGCACTCTGGCCTAATAGCTAAGGTCTTAGACTCGTACTCTGGCCTAATGGTTAAGGTCTTAACTCTTACTCTGACCTACTGGTTAAGGTCTTAACTGTTACTCTGGCCTAATAGAAAAGATCTTAACTCTTACTCTGGCCTAATAGCTAAGGTCTTAGACTCGTACTCTGGCCTAATAGTTAAGGTCTTAACTCTTACTCTGGCCTACTGGTTAAGGTCTTAACTCTTACTCTGGCCTAATAGCTAAGGTCTTAACTCTTACTCTGGCCTACTGGTTAAGGTGTTAACTCTTACTCTGGCCTAATAGCTAAGGTCTTAGACTCGTACTCTGGCCTAATAGCTAAGGTCTTAACACTTACTCTTGCCTAATAGCTAAGGTCTTAGACTCGTACTCTGGCCTAATGGTTAAGGTCTTAACTCTTACTCTGGCCTTATAGCTAAGGTCTTAGACTCGTACTATGGCCTAATGGGTAAGGTCTTAACTCTTACTCTGGCCTACTAGTTAAGGTCTTAACTCTTGCTCTGGCCTAATAGCTAAGGTCTTAGACTCGTACTCTGGCCTAATGGTTAAGGTCTTAACTTTTACTCTGGCCTAATAGCTAAGGTCTTAGACTCGCACTCTGGCCTAATAGCTAAGGTCTTAACTCTTACTCTGACCTACTGGTTAAGGTCTTAACTCTTACTCTGGCCTAATAGCTAAGGTCTTAGACTCATACTCTGGCCTACTGGTTAAGGTCTTAACTCTTACTCTGGCCTAATAGCTAAGGTCTTAACTCTTACTCTGGCCTAATAGCTAAGGTCTTAGACTCGTACTCTGGCCTAATAGTTAAGGTCTTAACTCTTACTCTGGCCTACTGGTTAAGGTCTTAACTCTTACTCTGGCCTAATAGCTAAGGTCTAAGACTCGTACTCTGGCCTAATAGCTAAGGTATTAGACTCGTACTCTGGCCTACTGGTTAAGGTCTTAACTCTTACTCTGGCCTAATAGCTAAGGTCTTAACTCTTACTCTGGCCTACTGGTTAAGGTCTTAACTCTTACTCTGGCCTAATAGCTAAGGTCTTAGACTCGTACTCTGGCCTAATAGCTAAGGTCTTAGACTCGTACTCTGGCCTAATGGTTAAGGTCTTAACTCTTACTCTGGCCTACTGGTTAAGGTTGTAACTCTTACTCTGGCCTAATAGTTAAGGTCCTAGACTCGTACTCTGGCCTAATAGCTAAGGTCTTAGACTCGTACTCTGGCCTAATGGTTAAGGTCTTAACTCTTACTTTGGTCTACTGGTTAAGGTCTTAACTCTTACTCTGGCCTAATAGCTAAGGTCTTAGACTCGTACTCTGGCCTAATAGCTAAGGTCTTAGACTCATACTCTGGCCTACTGGTTAAGATCTTAACTCTAACTCTGGCCTAATAGCTAAGTTCTTAGACTCGTACTCTGGCCTAATAGCTAAGGTCTTAGACTCGTACTCTGGCCTAATGGTTAAGGTCTTAACTCTTACTCTGGTCTACTGGTTAAGGTCTTAACTCTTACTCTGGCCTAATAGCTAAGGTCTTAGACTCGTACTCGCCTAATAGCTAAGGTCTTAGACTCGTACTCTGGCCTACAGGTTGAGGTCTTAACTCTTACTCTGGCCTACTGGTTAAGGTCTTAACTCTTACTCTGGCCTAATAGATAAGGTGTTAGACTCGTACTCTGGCCTACAGGTTAAGGTCTTAACTCTTACTCTGGCCTACTGGTTAAGGTCTTAACTCTTACTCTGGCCTAATAGCTAAGATCTTAGAATTATACTCTGGCCTACTGGTTAAGGTCTTAACTCTAACTCTGGCCTAATAGCTAAGGTCTTAGACTCGTACTCTGGCCTAATACCTAAGGTCTTAGACTCGTACTCTGGCCTAATGGTTAAGGTCTTAACTCTTACTCTGGTCTACTGGTTAAGGTCTTAACTCTTACTCTGGCCTAATAGCTAAGGTCTTAGACTCGTACTCCGGCCTAATAGCTAAGGTCTTAGACTCATACTCTGGCCTACAGGTTGAGGTCTTAACTCTTACTCTGGCCTACTGGTTAAGGTCTTAACTCTTACTCTGGCCTAATAGCTAAGGTCTTAGACTCGTACTCTGGCTTACTGGTTAAGGTCTTAACTCTTACTCTGGCCTAACAGCTAAGGTCTTATTTCTTACTCTGGCCTAATCGCTAAGGTCTTAGACTCGCACTTTGGCCTAATGTTTATGGTCTTAACTCTTACACTGGCCTACTGGTTAAGGTCTTAACCCTTACTCTGGCCTAATAGCTAAGGTCTTAGACTCGTACTCTGGCCTACAGGTTAAGGTCTTAACTCTTACTCTGGCCTACTGGTTAAGGTCTTAACTCTTACTCTGGCCTAATAGCTAAGGTCTTAGACTTATACTCTGGCCTACTGGTTAAGGTCTTAACTCTTACTCTGGCCTAATAGCTAAGGTCTTAACTCTTACTCTGGCCTAATAGCTAAGGTCTTAGACTCGTACTCTGGCCAAATAGTTAAGGTCTTAACTCTTACTCTGGCCTACTGGTTAAGGCTTTAACTCTTACTCTGGCCTAATAGCTAAGGTCTTAGACTCGTACTCTGGCCTAATAGCTAAGGTCTTAGATTCGTACTCTGGCCTACTGGTTAAGGTCTTAACTCTTACTCTGGCCTAATAGCTAAGGTCTTAACTCTTACTCTGGCCTACTGGTTAAGGTCTTAACTCTTACTCTGGCCTAATAGCTAAGGTCTTAACTCTTACTCTGGCCTAATAGCTAAGGTCTTAGACTCGTACTCTGGCCTACAAGTTAAGGTCTTAACTTTTACTCTGGCCTACTGGTTAAGGTCTTAACTCATACTCTGGCCTAATAGCTAAGGTCTTAGACTTATACTCTGGCCTACTGGTTAAGGTCTTAACTCTTACTCTGGCCTAATAGCTAAGGTCTTAACTCTTACTATGGCCTAACAGCTAAGGTCTTAGACTCGTACTCTGGCCTAATGGTTAAGGTCTTAACTCTTACTCTGGCCCTCTGGTTAAGGTCTTAACTCTTACTCTGGCCTACTGATTAAGGTCTTAACCCTTACTCTGGCCTAATAGCTAAGGTCTTAACTCTTACTCTGGCCTAACAGCTAAGGTCTTAGACTCGTACTCTGGCCTAATGGTTAAGGTCTTAACTCTTACTCTGGCCAACTGGTTAAGGTCTTAACTCTTACTCTGGCCTAATAGCTAAGGTCTTAGACTCGTACTCTGGCCTAATAGCTAATGTCTTAGACTCGTACTCTGGCCTAATAGCTAAGGTCTTAGACTTGTACTCTGGCCTAATGGTTAAGGTCTTAACTCTTACTCTGGCCTACTGGTTAAGGTCGTAACTCTTACTCTGGCCTAATAGCTAAGGTCTTAGACTCGTACTCTGGCCTAATAGCTAAGGTCTTAGACTCGTACTCTGGCCTACTGGTTAAGGTCTTAACTCTTACTCTGGCCTAACAGCTAAGGTCTTATTTCTTACTCTGGCCTAATCGCTAAGGTCTTAGACTCGCACTCTGGCCTAATGTTTATGGTCTTAACTCTTACACTGGCCTACTGGTTAAGGTCTTATCCCTTACTCTGGCCTAATAGATAAGGTGTTAGACTCGTACTCTGGCCTACAGGTTAAGGTCTTAACTCTTACTCTGGCCTACTGGTTAAGGTCTTAACTCTTACTCTGGCCTAATAGCTAAGATCTTAGACTTATACTCTGGCCTACTGGTTAAGGTCTTAACTCTTACTCTGGCCTAATAGCTAAGGTCTTAACTCTTACTCTGGCCTACTGGTTAAGGTCTTAACTCTTACTCTGGCCTAATAGCTAAGGTCTTAACTCTTACTCTGGCCTAATAGCTAAGGTCTTAGACTCGTACTCTGGCCTACAAGTTAAGGTCTTAACTTTTACTCTGGCCTACTGGTTAAGGTCTTAACTCATACTCTGGCCTAATAGCTAAGGTCTTAGACTTATACTCTGGCCTACTGGTTAAGGTCTTAACTCTTACTCTGGCCTAATAGCTAAGGTCTTAACTCTTACTATGGCCTAACAGCTAAGGTCTTAGACTCGTACTCTGGCCTAATGGTTAAGGTCTTAACTCTTACTCTGGCCTTCTGGTTAAGGTCTTAACTCTTACTCTGGCCTACTGATTAAGGTCTTAACCCTTACTCTGGCCTAATAGCTAAGGTCTTAACTCTTACTCTGGCCTAACAGCTAAGGTCTTAGACTCGTACTCTGGCCTAATGGTTAAGGTCTTAACTCTTACTCTGGCCAACTGGTTAAGGTCTTAACTCTTACTCTGGCCTAATAGCTAAGGTCTTAGACTCGTACTCTGGCCTAATAGCTAATGTCTTAGACTCGTACTCTGGCCTAATAGCTAAGGTCTTAGACTTGTACTCTGGCCTAATGGTTAAGGTCTTAACTCTTACTCTGGCCTACTGGTTAAGGTCGTAACTCTTACTCTGGCCTAATAGCTAAGGTCTTAGACTCGTACTCTGGCCTAATAGCTAAGGTCTTAGACTCGTACTCTGGCCTACTGGTTAAGGTCTTAACTCTTACTCTGGCCTAACAGCTAAGGTCTTATTTCTTACTCTGGCCTAATCGCTAAGGTCTTAGACTCGCACTCTGGCCTAATGTTTATGGTCTTAACTCTTACACTGGCCTACTGGTTAAGGTCTTATCCCTTACTCTGGCCTAATAGATAAGGTGTTAGACTCGTACTCTGGCCTACAGGTTAAGGTCTTAACTCTTACTCTGGCCTACTGGTTAAGGTCTTAACTCTTACTCTGGCCTAATAGCTAAGATCTTAGACTTATACTCTGGCCTACTGGTTAAGGTCTTAACTCTTACTCTGGCCTAATAGCTAAGGTCTTAACTCTTACTCTGGCCTAATAGCTAAGGTCTTAGACTCGTACTCTGGCCTACAGGTTAAGGTCTTAACTTTTACTCTGGCCTACTGGTTAAGGTCTTAACTCATACTCTGGCCTAATAGCTAAGGTCTTAGACTTATACTTTGGCCTACTGGTTAAGGTCTTAACTCTTACTCTGGCCTAATAGCTAAGGTCTTAACTCTTACTATGGCCTAATAGCTAAGGTCTTAGACTCGTACTCTGGCCTAATGGTTAAGGTCTTAACTCTTACTCTGGCCTAATAGCTAAGGTCTTAACTCTTACTATGGCCTAATAGCTAAGGTCTTAGACTCGTACTCTGGCCTAATGGTTAAGGTCTTAACTCTTACTCTGGCCTAATAGCTAAGGTCTTAGACTCGTACTCTGGCCTAATAGCTAAGGTCTTAGACTTGTACTCTGGCCTAATAGCTAAGGTCTTAGACTTGTACTCTGGCCTAATGGTTAAGGTCTTAACTCTTACTCTGGCCTACTAGTTAAGGTCTTAACTCTTACTCTGGCCTAATAGCTTAGGTCTTAGACTCGTACTCTGGCCTAATGGTTAAGGTCTTAACTTTTTTTCTGGCCTAATAGCTAAGGTCTTAGACTCGCACTCTGGCCTAATAGCTAAGGTCTTAGACTCGTACTCTGGCCTAATGGTTAAGGTCTTAACTCTTACTCTGACCTACTGGTTAAGGTCTTAACTCTTACTCTGGCCTAATAGCTAAGGTCTTAGACTCGTACTCTGGCCTACTGGTTAAGGTCTTAACTCTTACTCTGGCCTAACAGCTAAGGTCTTAACTCTTACTCTGGCCTAATAGCTAAGGTCTTAGACTCGTACTCTGGCCTAATGTTTATGGTCTTAATTCTTACACTGGCCTACTGGTTAAGGTCTTAACCCTTACTCTGGCCTAATAGCTAAGGTCTTAGACTCATACTCTGGCCTACAGGTTAAGGTCTTAACTCTTACTCTGGCCTACTGGTTACGGTCTTAACTCTTACTCTGGCCTAATAGCTAAGGTCTTAGACTCATACTCTGGCCTACTGGTTAAGGTCTTAACTCTTACTCTGGCCTAATAGCTAAGGTCTTAGACTCGTACTCTGGCCTAATAGCTAATGTCTTAGACTCGTACTCTGGCCTAATAGCTAAGGTCTTAGACTTGTACTCTGGCCTAATGGTTAAGGTCTTAACTCTTACTCTGGCCTACTGGTTAAGGTCGTAACTCTTACTCTGGCCTAATAGCTAAGGTCTTAGACTCGTACTCTGGCCTAATAGCTAAGGTCTTAGACTCGTACTCTGGCCTACTGGTTAAGGTCTTAACTCTTACTCTGGCCTAACAGCTAAGGTCTTATTTCTTACTCTGGCCTAATCGCTAAGGTCTTAGACTCGCACTCTGGCCTAATGTTTATGGTCTTAACTCTTACACTGGCCTACTGGTTAAGGTCTTATCCCTTACTCTGGCCTAATAGATAAGGTGTTAGACTCGTACTCTGGCCTACAGGTTAAGGTCTTAACTCTTACTCTGGCCTACTGGTTAAGGTCTTAACTCTTACTCTGGCCTAATAGCTAAGATCTTAGACTTATACTCTGGCCTACTGGTTAAGGTCTTAACTCTTACTCTGGCCTAATAGCTAAGGTCTTAACTCTTACTCTGGCCTACTGGTTAAGGTCTTAACTCTTACTCTGGCCTAATAGCTAAGGTCTTAACTCTTACTCTGGCCTAATAGCTAAGGTCTTAGACTCGTACTCTGGCCTACAAGTTAAGGTCTTAACTTTTACTCTGGCCTACTGGTTAAGGTCTTAACTCATACTCTGGCCTAATAGCTAAGGTCTTAGACTTATACTCTGGCCTACTGGTTAAGGTCTTAACTCTTACTCTGGCCTAATAGCTAAGGTCTTAACTCTTACTATGGCCTAACAGCTAAGGTCTTAGACTCGTACTCTGGCCTAATGGTTAAGGTCTTAACTCTTACTCTGGCCTTCTGGTTAAGGTCTTAACTCTTACTCTGGCCTACTGATTAAGGTCTTAACCCTTACTCTGGCCTAATAGCTAAGGTCTTAACTCTTACTCTGGCCTAACAGCTAAGGTCTTAGACTCGTACTCTGGCCTAATGGTTAAGGTCTTAACTCTTACTCTGGCCAACTGGTTAAGGTCTTAACTCTTACTCTGGCCTAATAGCTAAGGTCTTAGACTCGTACTCTGGCCTAATAGCTAATGTCTTAGACTCGTACTCTGGCCTAATAGCTAAGGTCTTAGACTTGTACTCTGGCCTAATGGTTAAGGTCTTAACTCTTACTCTGGCCTACTGGTTAAGGTCGTAACTCTTACTCTGGCCTAATAGCTAAGGTCTTAGACTCGTACTCTGGCCTAATAGCTAAGGTCTTAGACTCGTACTCTGGCCTACTGGTTAAGGTCTTAACTCTTACTCTGGCCTAACAGCTAAGGTCTTATTTCTTACTCTGGCCTAATCGCTAAGGTCTTAGACTCGCACTCTGGCCTAATGTTTATGGTCTTAACTCTTACACTGGCCTACTGGTTAAGGTCTTATCCCTTACTCTGGCCTAATAGATAAGGTGTTAGACTCGTACTCTGGCCTACAGGTTAAGGTCTTAACTCTTACTCTGGCCTACTGGTTAAGGTCTTAACTCTTACTCTGGCCTAATAGCTAAGATCTTAGACTTATACTCTGGCCTACTGGTTAAGGTCTTAACTCTTACTCTGGCCTAATAGCTAAGGTCTTAGACTCGTACTCTGGCCTACAGGTTAAGGTCTTAACTTTTACTCTGGCCTACTGGTTAAGGTCTTAACTCATACTCTGGCCTAATAGCTAAGGTCTTAGACTTATACTTTGGCCTACTGGTTAAGGTCTTAACTCTTACTCTGGCCTAATAGCTAAGGTCTTAACTTTTACTATGGCCTAATAGCTAAGGTCTTAGACTCGTACTCTGGCCTAATGGTTAAGGTCTTAACTCTTACTCTGGCCTAATAGCTAAGGTCTTAACTCTTACTATGGCCTAATAGCTAAGGTCTTAGACTCGTACTCTGGCCTAATGGTTAAGGTCTTAACTCTTACTCTGGCCTAATAGCTAAGGTCTTAGACTCGTACTCTGGCCTAATAGCTAAGGTCTTAGACTTGTACTCTGGCCTAATAGCTAAGGTCTTAGACTTGTACTCTGGCCTAATGGTTAAGGTCTTAACTCTTACTCTGGCCTACTAGTTAAGGTCTTAACTCTTACTCTGGCCTAATAGCTTAGGTCTTAGACTCGTACTCTGGCCTAATGGTTAAGGTCTTAACTTTTTTTCTGGCCTAATAGCTAAGGTCTTAGACTCGCACTCTGGCCTAATAGCTAAGGTCTTAGACTCGTACTCTGGCCTAATGGTTAAGGTCTTAACTCTTACTCTGACCTACTGGTTAAGGTCTTAACTCTTACTCTGGCCTAATAGCTAAGGTCTTAGACTCGTACTCTGGCCTACTGGTTAAGGTCTTAACTCTTACTCTGGCCTAACAGCTAAGGTCTTAACTCTTACTCTGGCCTAATAGCTAAGGTCTTAGACTCGTACTCTGGCCTAATGTTTATGGTCTTAATTCTTACACTGGCCTACTGGTTAAGGTCTTAACCCTTACTCTGGCCTAATAGCTAAGGTCTTAGACTCATACTCTGGCCTACAGGTTAAGGTCTTAACTCTTACTCTGGCCTACTGGTTACGGTCTTAACTCTTACTCTGGCCTAATAGCTAAGGTCTTAGACTCATACTCTGGCCTACTGGTTAAGGTCTTAACTCTTACTCTGGCCTAATAGCTAAGGTCTTAACTCTTACTCTGGCCTAATAGTTAAGGTCTTAACTCTTACTCTGGTCTAATAGCTAAGGTCTAAGACTCGTACTCTGGCCAAATAGCTAAGGTCTTAGACTTGTACTATGGCCTAATGGTTAAGGTCTTAACTCTTACTCTGGCCTACTGGTTAAGGTCTTAAATCTTGCTCTGACCTACTGGTTAAGGTCATAACTCTTACTCTGGCCTAATAGCTAACGTCTTAGACTCGTACTCTGGCCTAATGGTTAAGGTCTTAACTCTTACTCTGGTCTACTGGTTAAGGTCTTAACTCTTACTCTGGCCTAATAGCCAAGGTCTTAGACGCGTACTCTGGCCTAATAGCTAATGTCTTAGACTCGTACTCTGGCCTAATAGCTAAGGTCTTAGACTTGTACTCTGGCCTAATGGTTAAGGTCTTAATTCTTACTCTGGCCTACTGGTTAAGGTCGTAACTCTTACTCTGGCCTAATAGCTAAGGTCTTAGACTCGTACTCTGGCCTAATAGCTAAGGTCTTATACTCGTACTCTGGCCTACTGGTTAAGGTCTTAACTCTTACTCTGGCCTAACAGCTAAGGTCTTATTTCTTACTCTGGCCTAATCGCTAAGGTCTTAGACTCGCACTCTGGCCTAATGTTTATGGTCTTAACTCTTACACTGGCCTACTGGTTAAGGTCTTATCACTTACTCTGGCATAATAGATAAGGTGTTAGACTCGTACTCTGGCCTACAGGTTAAGGTCTTAACTCTTACTCTGGCCTACTGGTTAAGGTCTTAACTCTTACTCTGGCCTAATAGCTAAGGTCTTAGACTTATACTCTGGCCTACTGGTTGAGGTCTTAACTCTTACTCTGGCCTAATAGCTAAGGTCTTAACTCTTACTCTGGACTAATAGCTAAGGTCTTAGACTCGTACTCTGGCCTAATAGTTAAGGTCTTAACTCTTACTCTGGCCTACTGGTTAAGGTCTTAACTCTTACTCTGGCCTAATAGCTAAGGTCTTAACTCTTACTCTGGCCTACTGGTTAAGGTCTTAACTCTTACTCTGGCCTAATAGCTAAGGTCTTAGACTCGTACTCTGGCCTAATAGCTAAGGTCTTAAATCTTACTCTGGCCTAATAGCTAAGGTCTTAGACTCGTACTCTGGCCTAATGGTTAAGGTCTTAACTCTTACTCTGGCCTACTGGTTAAGGTTGTAACTCTTACTCTGGCTTAATAGTTAAGGTCCTAGACTCGTACTCTGGCCTAATAGCTAAGGTCTTAGACTCGTACTCTGGCCTAATGGTTAAGGTCTTAACTCTTACTTTGGTCTACTGGTTAAGGTCTTAACTCTTACTCTGGCCTAATAGCTAAGGTCTTAGACTCGTACTCTGGCCTAATAGCTAAGGTCTTAGACTCATACTCTGGCCTACTGGTTAAGATCTTAACTCTAACTCTGGCCTAATAGCTAAGGTCTTAGACTCGTACTCTGGCCTAATAGCTAAGGTCTTAGACTCGTACTCTGGCCTAATGGTTAAGGTCTTAACTCTTACTCTGGTCTACTGGTTAAGGTCTTAACTCTTACTCTGGCCTAATAGCTAAGGTCTTAGACTCGTACTCTGGCCTAATAGCTAAGGTCTTAGACTCGTACTCTGGCCTACTGGTTAAGGTCTTAACTCTTACTCTGGCCTAACAGCTAAGGTCCTATTTCTTACTCTGGCCTAATCGCTAAGGTCTTAGACTCGCACTCTGGCCTAATGTTTATGGTCTTAACTCTTACACTGGCCTACTGGTTAAGGTCTTAACCCTTACTCTGGCCTAATAGCTAAGGTCTTAGACTCGTACTCTGGCCTACAGGTTAAGGTCTTAACTGTTACTCTAGCCTACTGGTTAAGATCTTAACTCTTACTCTGGCCTAATAGCTAAGGTCTTAGACTTATACTCTGGCCTACTGGTTAAGGTCTTAACTCTTACTCTGGCCTAATAGCTAAGGTCTAAGACTCGTACTCTGGCCTAATGGTTAAGGTCTTAACTTTTACTCTGGCCTAATAGCTAAGGTCTTAGACTCGCACTCTGGCCTAATAGCTAAGGTCTTAGACTCGTACTCTGGCCTACTGGTTAAGGTCTTAACTCTTACTCTGGCCTAATAGCTAAGGTCTTAGACTCATACTCTGGCCTACTGGTTAAGGTCTTAACTCTTACTCTGGCCTAATAGCTAAGGTCTTAACTCTTACTCTGGCCTAATAGCTAAGGTCTTCGACTCATACTCTGGCCTAATAGTTAAGGTCTTAACTCTTACTCTGGCCTACTGGTTAAGGTCTTAACTCTTACTCTGGCCTAATAGCTAAGGTCTTAGACTCGTACTCTGGCCTACTGGTTAAGGTCTTAACTCTTACTCTGGCCTAACAGCTAAGGTCCTATTTCTTACTCTGGCCTAATCGCTAAGGTCTTAGACTCGCACTCTGGCCTAATGTTTATGGTCTTAACTCTTACACTGGCCTACTGGTTAAGGTCTTAACCCTTACTCTGGCCTAATAGCTAAGGTCTTAGACTCGTACTCTGGCCTACAGGTTAAGGTCTTAACTGTTACTCTGGCCTACTGGTTAAGGTCTTAACTCTTACTCTGGCCTAATAGCTAAGGTCTTAGACTTATACTCTGGCCTACTGGTTAAGGTCTTAACTCTTACTCTGGCCTAATAGCTAAGGTCTAAGACTCGTACTCTG
Source organism: Triturus cristatus (assembly GCF_964204655.1). Classification (NCBI taxonomy): domain Eukaryota; kingdom Metazoa; phylum Chordata; class Amphibia; order Caudata; family Salamandridae; genus Triturus; species Triturus cristatus. The sequence continues at coordinate 56,466 of NW_028187854.1, read as the reverse complement.
GCCTAATGGTTATGGTCTTAACTTTTACTCTGGCCTAATAGCTAAGGTCTTAGACTCGCACTCTGGCCTAATAGCTAAGGTCTTAGACTCGTACTCTGGCCTAATGGTTAAGGTCTTAACTCTTACTCTGGCCTACTGGTTAAGGTCTTAACTCTTACTCTGGCCTAATAGCTAAGGTCTTAGACTCATACTCTGGCCTACTGGTTAAGGTCTTAACTCTTACTCTGGCCTAATAGCTAAGGTCTTAACTCTTACTCTGGCCTAATAGCTAAGGTCTTAGACTCGTACTCTGGCCTAATAGTTAAGGTCTTAACTCTTACTCTGGCCTACTGGTTAAGGTCCTAACTCTTACTCTGGTCTAATAGCTAAGGTCTAAGACTCGTACTCTGGCCTAATAGCTAAGGTCTTAGACTCGTACTCTGGCCTACTGGTTAAGGTCTTAACTCTTACTCTGGCCTAATAGCTAAGGTCTTAACTCTTACTCTGGCCTACTGGTTAAGGTCTTAACTCTTACTCTGGCCTAATAGCTAAGGTCTTAGACTCGTACTCTGGCCTAATAGCTAAGGTCATAACTCTTACTCTGGCCTAATAGCTAAGGTCTTTAACTCGTACTCTGGCCTAATGGTTAAGGTCTAAACTCTTTCTCTGGCCTACTGGTTAAGGTCGTAACTCTTACTCTGGCCTAATAGTTAAGGTCTTAGACTCGTACTCTGGCCTAATAGCTAAGGTCTTAGACTCGTACTCTGGCCTAATGGTTAAGGTTTTAACTCTTACTCTGGTCTACTGGTTAAGGTCTTAACTCTTACTCTGGCCTAATAGCTAAGGTCTTAGACTCGTACTCCGGCCTAATAGCTAAGGTCTTAGACTCATACTCTGGCCTACTGGTTAAGGTCTTAACTCTAACTCTGGCCTAATAGCTAAGGTCTTAGACTCGTACTCTGGCCTAATACCTAAGGTCTTAGACTCGTACTCTGGCCTAATGGTTAAGGTCTTAACTCTTACTCTGGTCTACTGGTTAAGGTCTTAACTCTTACTATGGCCTAATAGCTAAGGTCTTAGACTCGTACTCTGGCCTAATAGCTAAGGTCTAAGACTCATACTCTGGCCTACAGGTTGAGGTCTTAACTCTTACTCTGGCCTACTGGTTAAGGTCTTAACTCTTACTCTGGCCTAATAGCTAAGGTCTTAGACTCGTACTCTGGCTTACTGGTTAAGGTCTTAACTCTTACTCTGGCCTAACAGCTAAGGTCTTATTTCTTACTCTGGCCTAATCGCTAAGGTCTTAGACTCGCACTCTGGCCTAATGTTTATGGTCTTAATTCGTACACTGGCCTACTGGTTAAGGTCTTAACCCTTACTCTGGCCTAATAGCTAAGGTCTTAGACTCATACTCTGGCCTACAGGTTAAGGTCTTAACTCTTACTCTGGCCTACTGGTTACGGTCTTAACTCTTACTCTGGCCTAATAGCTAAGGTCTTAGACTCATACTCTGGCCTACTGGTTAAGGTCTTAACTCTTACTCTGGCCTAATAGCTAAGGTCTTAACTCTTACTCTGGCCTAATAGTTAAGGTCTTAACTCTTACTCTGGCCTACTGGTTAAGGTCTTAACTCTTACTCTGGTCTAATAGCTAAGGTCTAAGACTCGTACTCTGGCCAAATAGCTAAGGTCTTAGACTTGTACTATGGCCTAATGGTTAAGGTCTTAACTCTTACTCTGGCCTACTGGTTAAGGTCTTAACTCTTGCTCTGACCTACTGGTTAAGGTCATAACTCTTACTCTGGCCTAATAGCTAACGTCTTAGACTCGTACTCTGGCCTAATGGTTAAGGTCTTAACTCTTACTCTGGTCTACTGGTTAAGGTCTTAACTCTTACTCTGGCCTAATAGCCAAGGTCTTAGACGCGTACTCTGGCCTAATAGCTAATGTCTTAGACTCGTACTCTGGCCTAATAGCTAAGGTCTTAGACTTGTACTCTGGCCTAATGGTTAAGGTCTTAATTCTTACTCTGGCCTACTGGATAAGGTCGTAACTCTTACTCTGGCCTAATAGCTAAGGTCTTAGACTCGTACTCTGGCCTAATAGCTAAGGTCTTATACTCGTACTCTGGCCTACTGGTTAAGGTCTTAACTCTTACTCTGGCCTAACAGCTAAGGTCTTATTTCTTACTCTGGCCTAATCGCTAAGGTCTTAGACTCGCACTCTGGCCTAATGTTTATGGTCTTAACTCTTACACTGGCCTACTGGTTAAGGTCTTATCACTTACTCTGGCATAATAGATAAGGTGTTAGACTCGTACTCTGGCCTACAGGTTAAGGTCTTAACTCTTACTCTGGCCTACTGGTTAAGGTCTTAACTCTTACTCTGGCCTAATAGCTAAGGTCTTAGACTTATACTCTGGCCTACTGGTTAAGGTCTTAACTCTTACTCTGGCCTAATAGCTAAGGTCTTAACTCTTACTCTGGACTAATAGCTAAGGTCTTAGACTCGTACTCTGGCCTAATAGTTAAGGTCTTAACTCTTACTCTGGCCTACTGGTTAAGGTCTTAACTCTTACTCTGGCCTAATAGCTAAGGTCTTAACTCTTACTCTGGCCTACTGGTTAAGGTCTTAACTCTTACTCTGGCCTAATAGCTAAGGTCTTAGACTCGTACTCTGGCCTAATAGCTAAGGTCTTAAATCTTACTCTGGCCTAATAGCTAAGGTCTTAGACTCGTACTCTGGCCTAATGGTTAAGGTCTTAACTCTTACTCTGGCCTACTGGTTAAGGTTGTAACTCTTACTCTGGCCTAATAGTTAAGGTCCTAGACTCGTACTCTGGCCTAATAGCTAAGGTCTTAGACTCGTACTCTGGCCTAATGGTTAAGGTCTTAACTCTTACTTTGGTCTACTGGTTAAGGTCTTAACTCTTACTCTGGCCTAATAGCTAAGGTCTTAGACTCGTACTCTGGCCTAATAGCTAAGGTCTTAGACTCATACTCTGGCCTACTGGTTAAGATCTTAACTCTTACTCTGGCCTAATAGCTAAGGTCTTAACTCTTACTGTGGCCTAATAGCTAAGGTCTTCGACTCATACTCTGGCCTAATAGTTAAGGTCTTAACTCTTACTCTGGCCTACTGGTTAAGGTCTTAACTCTTACTCTGGCCTAATAGCTAAGGTCTTAGACTCGTACTCTGGCCTACTGGTTAAGGTCTTAACTCTTACTCTGGCCTAACAGCTAAGGTCCTATTTCTTACTCTGGCCTAATCGCTAAGGTCTTAGACTCGCACTCTGGCCTAATGTTTATGGTCTTAACTCTTACACTGGCCTACTGGTTAAGGTCTTAACCCTTACTCTGGCCTAATAGCTAAGGTCTTAGACTCGTACTCTGGCCTACAGGTTAAGGTCTTAACTGTTACTCTGGCCTACTGGTTAAGGTCTTAACTCTTACTCTGGCCTAATAGCTAAGGTCTTAGACTTATACTCTGGCCTACTGGTTAAGGTCTTAACTCTTACTCTGGCCTAATAGCTAAGGTCTAAGACTCGTACTCTGGCCTAATGGTTATGGTCTTAACTTTTACTCTGGCCTAATAGCTAAGGTCTTAGACTCGCACTCTGGCCTAATAGCTAAGGTCTTAGACTCGTACTCTGGCCTAATGGTTAAGGTCTTAACTCTTACTCTGGCCTACTGGTTAAGGTCTTAACTCTTACTCTGGCCTAATAGCTAAGGTCTTAGACTCATACTCTGGCCTACTGGTTAAGGTCTTAACTCTTACTCTGGCCTAATAGCTAAGGTCTTAACTCTTACTCTGGCCTAATAGCTAAGGTCTTAGACTCGTACTCTGGCCTAATAGTTAAGGTCTTAACTCTTACTCTGGCCTACTGGTTAAGGTCCTAACTCTTACTCTGGTCTAATAGCTAAGGTCTAAGACTCGTACTCTGGCCTAATAGTTAAGGTCTTAGACTCGTACTCTGGCCTACTGGTTAAGGTCTTAACTCTTACTCTGGCCTAATAGCTCAGGTCTTAACTCTTACTCTGGCCTACTGGTTAAGGTCTTAACTCTTACTCTGGCCTAATAGCTAAGGTCTTAGACTCGTACTCTGGCCTAATAGCTAAGGTCTTAACTCTTACTCTGGCCTAATAGCTAAGGTCTTTAACTCGTACTCTGGCCTAATGGTTAAGGTCTAAACTCTTTCTCTGGCCTACTGGTTAAGGTCGTAACTCTTACTCTGGCCTAATAGTTAAGGTCTTAGACTCGTACTCTGGCCTAATAGCTAAGGTCTTAGACTCGTACTCTGGCCTAATGGTTAAGGTTTTAACTCTTACTCTGGTCTACTGGTTAAGGTCTTAACTCTTACTCTGGCCTAATAGCTAAGGTCTTAGACTCGTACTCCGGCCTAATAGCTAAGGTCTTAGACTCATACTCTGGCCTACTGGTTAAGGTCTTAACTCTAACTCTGGCCTAATAGCTAAGGTCTTAGACTCGTACTCTGGCCTAATACCTAAGGTCTTAGACTCGTACTCTGGCCTAATGGTTAAGGTCTTAACTCTTACTCTGGTCTACTGGTTAAGGTCTTAACTCTTACTATGGCCTAATAGCTAAGGTCTTAGACTCGTACTCTGGCCTAATAGCTAAGGTCTAAGACTCATACTCTGGCCTACAGGTTGAGGTCTTAACTCTTACTCTGGCCTACTGGTTAAGGTCTTAACTCTTACTCTGGCCTAATAGCTAAGGTCTTAGACTCGTACTCTGGCTTACTGGTTAAGGTCTTAACTCTTACTCTGGCCTAACAGCTAAGGTCTTATTTCTTACTCTGGCCTAATCGCTAAGGTCTTAGACTCGCACTCTGGCCTAATGTTTATGGTCTTAATTCTTACACTGGCCTACTGGTTAAGGTCTTAACCCTTACTCTGGCCTAATAGCTAAGGTCTTAGACTCATACTCTGGCCTACAGGTTAAGGTCTTAACTCTTACTCTGGCCTACTGGTTACGGTCTTAACTCTTACTCTGGCCTAATAGCTAAGGTCTTAGACTCATACTCTGGCCTACTGGTTAAGGTCTTAACTCTTACTCTGGCCTAATAGCTAAGGTCTTAACTCTTACTCTGGCCTAATAGTTAAGGTCTTAACTCTTACTCTGGCCTACTGGTTAAGGTCTTAACTCTTACTCTGGTCTAATAGCTAAGGTCTAAGACTCGTACTCTGGCCAAATAGCTAAGGTCTTAGACTTGTACTATGGCCTAATGGTTAAGGTCTTAACTCTTACTCTGGCCTACTGGTTAAGGTCTTAACTCTTGCTCTGACCTACTGGTTAAGGTCATAACTCTTACTCTGGCCTAATAGCTAACGTCTTAGACTCGTACTCTGGCCTAATGGTTAAGGTCTTAACTCTTACTCTGGTCTACTGGTTAAGGTCTTAACTCTTACTCTGGCCTAATAGCCAAGGTCTTAGACGCGTACTCTGGCCTAATAGCTAATGTCTTAGACTCGTACTCTGGCCTAATAGCTAAGGTCTTAGACTTGTACTCTGGCCTAATGGTTAAGGTCTTAATTCTTACTCTGGCCTACTGGTTAAGGTCGTAACTCTTACTCTGGCCTAATAGCTAAGGTCTTAGACTCGTACTCTGGCCTAATAGCTAAGGTCTTATACTCGTACTCTGGCCTACTGGTTAAGGTCTTAACTCTTACTCTGGCCTAACAGCTAAGGTCTTATTTCTTACTCTGGCCTAATCGCTAAGGTCTTAGACTCGCACTCTGGCCTAATGTTTATGGTCTTAACTCTTACACTGGCCTACTGGTTAAGGTCTTAACTCTTACTCTGGCCTAATAGCTAAGGTCTTAACTCTTACTCTGGACTAATAGCTAAGGTCTTAGACTCGTACTCTGGCCTAATAGTTAAGGTCTTAACTCTTACTCTGGCCTACTGGTTAAGGTCTTAACTCTTACTCTGGCCTAATAGCTAAGGTCTTAACTCTTACTCTGGCCTACTGGTTAAGGTCTTAACTCTTACTCTGGCCTAATAGCTAAGGTCTTAGACTCGTACTCTGGCCTAATAGCTAAGGTCTTAAATCTTACTCTGGCCTAATAGCTAAGGTCTTAGACTCGTACTCTGGCCTAATGGTTAAGGTCTTAACTCTTACTCTGGCCTACTGGTTAAGGTTGTAACTCTTACTCTGGCCTAATAGTTAAGGTCCTAGACTCGTACTCTGGCCTAATAGCTAAGGTCTTAGACTCGTACTCTGGCCTAATGGTTAAGGTCTTAACTCTTACTTTGGTCTACTGGTTAAGGTCTTAACTCTTACTCTGGCCTAATAGCTAAGGTCTTAGACTCGTACTCTGGCCTAATAGCTAAGGTCTTAGACTCATACTCTGGCCTACTGGTTAAGATCTTAACTCTAACTCTGGCCTAATAGCTAAGGTCTTAGACTCGTACTCTGGCCTAATGGTTAAGGTCTTAACTCTTACTCTGGTCTACTGGTTAAGGTCTTAACTCTTACTCTGGCCTAATAGCTAAGGTCTTAGACTCGTATTCTGGCCTAATAGCTAAGGTCTTAGACTCGTACTCTGGCCTACTGGTTAAGGTCTTAACTCTTACTCTGGCCTAACAGCTAAGGTCCTATTTCTTACTCTGGCCTAATCGCTAAGGTCTTAGACTCGCACTCTGGCCTAATGTTTATGGTCTTAACTCTTACACTGGCCTACTGGTTAAGGTCTTAACCCTTACTCTGGCCTAATAGCTAAGGTCTTAGACTCGTACTCTGGCCTACAGGTTAAGGTCTTAACTGTTACTCTAGCCTACTGGTTAAGGTCTTAACTCTTACTCTGGCCTAATAGCTAAGGTCTTAGACTTATACTCTGGCCTACTGGTTAAGGTCTTAACTCTTACTCTGGCCTAATAGCTAAGGTCTAAGACTCGTACTCTGGCCTAATGGTTAAGGTCTTAACTTTTACTCTGGCCTAATAGCTAAGGTCTTAGACTCGCACTCTGGCCTAATAGCTAAGGTCTTAGACTCGTACTCTGGCCTAATGGTTAAGGTCTTAACTCTTACTCTGGCCTACTGGTTAAGGTCTTAACTCTTACTCTGGCCTAATAGCTAAGGTCTTAGACTCATACTCTGGCCTACTGGTTAAGGTCTTAACTCTTACTCTGGCCTAATAGCTAAGGTCTTAACTCTTACTCTGGCCTAATAGCTAAGGTCTTCGACTCATACTCTGGCCTAATAGTTAAGGTCTTAACTCTTACTCTGGCCTACTGGTTAAGGTCTTAACTCTTACTCTGGCCTAATAGCTAAGGTCTTAGACTCGTACTCTGGCCTACTGGTTAAGGTCTTAACTCTTACTCTGGCCTAACAGCTAAGGTCCTATTTCTTACTCTGGCCTAATCGCTAAGGTCTTAGACTCGCACTCTGGCCTAATGTTTATGGTCTTAACTCTTACACTGGCCTACTGGTTAAGGTCTTAACCCTTACTCTGGCGTAATAGCTAAGGTCTTAGACTCGTACTCTGGCCTACAGGTTAAGGTCTTAACTGTTACTCTGGCCTACTGGTTAAGGTCTTAACTCTTACTCTGGCCTAATAGCTAAGGTCTTAGACTTATACTCTGGCCTACTGGTTAAGGTCTTAACTCTTACTCTGGCCTAATAGCTAAGGTCTAAGACTCGTACTCTGGCCTAATGGTTATGGTCTTAACTTTTACTCTGGCCTAATAGCTAAGGTCTTAGACTCGCACTCTGGCCTAATAGCTAAGGTCTTAGACTCGTACTCTGGCCTAATGGTTAAGGTCTTAACTCTTACTCTGGCCTACTGGTTAAGGTCTTAACTCTTACTCTGGCCTAATAGCTAAGGTCTTAGACTCATACTCTGGCCTACTGGTTAAGGTCTTAACTCTTACTCTGGCCTAATAGCTAAGGTCTTAACTCTTACTCTGGCCTAATAGCTAAGGTCTTAGACTCGTACTCTGGCCTAATAGTTAAGGTCTTAACTCTTACTCTGGCCTACTGGTTAAGGTCTTAACTCTTACTCTGGCCTAATAGCTAAGGTCTAAGACTCGTACTCTGGCCTAATAGCTAAGGTCTTAGACTCGTACTCTGGCCTACTGGTTAAGGTCTTAACTCTTACTCTGGCCTAATAGCTAAGGTCTTAACTCTTACTCTGGCCTACTGGTTAAGGTCTTAACTCTTACTCTGGCCTAATAGCTAAGGTCTTAGACTCGTACTCTGGCCTAATAGCTAAGGTCTTAACTCTTACTCTGGCCTAATAGCTAAGGTCTTTAACTCGTACTCTGGCCTAATGGTTAAGGTCTAAACTCTTTCTCTGGCCTACTGGTTAAGGTCGTAACTCTTACTCTGGCCTAATAGTTAAGGTCTTAGACTCGTACTCTGGCCTAATAGCTAAGGTCTTAGACTCGTACTCTGGCCTAATGGTTAAGGTCTTAACTCTTACTCTGGTCTACTGGTTAAGGTCTTAACTCTTACTCTGGCCTAATAGCTAAGGTCTTAGACTCGTACTCCGGCCTAATAGCTAAGGTCTTAGACTCATACTCTGGCCTACTGGTTAAGGTCTTAACTCTAACTCTGGCCTAATAGCTAAGGTCTTAGACTCGTACTCTGGCCTAATACCTAAGGTCTTAGACTCATACTCTGGCCTAATGGTTAAGGTCTTAACTCTTACTCTGGTCTACTGGTTAAGGTCTTAACTCTTACTATGGCCTAATAGCTAAGGTCTTAGACTCGTACTCTGGCCTAATAGCTAAGGTCTAAGACTCATACTCTGGCCTACAGGTTGAGGTCTTAACTCTTACTCTGGCCTACTGGTTAAGGTCTTAACTCTTACTCTGGTCTAATAGCTAAGGTCTTAGACTCGTACTCTGGCTTACTGGTTAAGGTCTTAACTCTTACTCTGGCCTAACAGCTAAGGTCTTATTTCTTACTCTGGCCTAATCGCTAAGGTCTTAGACTCGCACTCTGGCCTAATGTTTATGGTCTTAACTCTTACACTGGCCTACTGGTTAAGGTCTTAACCCTTACTCTGGCCTAATAGCTAAGGTCTTAGACTCGTACTCTGGCCTACAGGTTAAGGTCTTAACTCTTACTCTGGCCTACTGGTTAAGGTCTTAACTCTTACTCTGGCCTAATAGCTAAGGTCTTAGACTTATACTCTGGCCTACTGGTAAGGTCTTAACTCTTACTCTGGCCTAATAGCTAAGGTCTTAACTCTTACTCTGGCCTAATAGCTAAGGTCTTAGACTCGTACTCTGGCCAAATAGTTAAGGTCTTAACTCTTACTCTGGCCTACTGGTTAAGGCTTTAACTCTTACTCTGGCCTAATAGCTAAGGTCTTAGACTCGTACTCTGGCCTAATAGCTAAGGTCTTAGATTCGTACTCTGGCCTACTGGTTAAGGTCTTAACTCTTACTCTGGCCTAATAGCTAAGGTCTTAACTCTTACTCTGGCCTAATAGCTAAGGTCTTAGACTCGTACTCTGGCCTACAAGTTAAGGTCTTAACTTTTACTCTGGCCTACTGGTTAAGGTCTTAACTCATACTCTGGCCTAATAGCTAAGGTCTTAGACTTATACTCTGGCCTACTGGTTAAGGTCTTAACTCTTACTCTGGCCTAATAGCTAAGGTCTTAACTCTTACTATGGCCTAACAGCTAAGGTCTTAGACTCGTACTCTGGCCTAATGGTTAAGGTCTTAACTCTTACTCTGGCCTTCTGGTTAAGGTCTTAACTCTTACTCTGGCCTACTGATTAAGGTCTTAACCCTTACTCTGGCCTAATAGCTAAGGTCTTAACTCTTACTCTGGCCTAACAGCTAAGGTCTTAGACTCGTACTCTGGCCTAATGGTTAAGGTCTTAACTCTTACTCTGGCCAACTGGTTAAGGTCTTAACTCTTACTCTGGCCTAATAGCTAAGGTCTTAGACTCGTACTCTGGCCTAATAGCTAATGTCTTAGACTCGTACTCTGGCCTAATAGCTAAGGTCTTAGACTTGTACTCTGGCCTAATGGTTAAGGTCTTAACTCTTACTCTGGCCTACTGGTTAAGGTCGTAACTCTTACTCTGGCCTAATAGCTAAGGTCTTAGACTCCTACTCTGGCCTAATAGCTAAGGTCTTAGACTCGTACTCTGGCCTTCTGGTTAAGGTCTTAACTCTTACTCTGGCCTAACAGCTAAGGTCTTATTTCTTACTCTGGCCTAATCGCTAAGGTCTTAGACTCGCACTCTGGCCTAATGTTTATGGTCTTAACTCTTACACTGGCCTACTGGTTAAGGTCTTATCCCTTACTCTGGCCTAATAGATAAGGTGTTAGACTCGTACTCTGGCCTACAGGTTAAGGTCTTAACTCTTACTCTGGCCTACTGGTTAAGGTCTTAACTCTTACTCTGGCCTAATAGCTAAGGTCTTAACTCTTACTCTGGCCTAATAGCTAAGGTCTTAGACTCGTACTCTGGCCTACAGGTTAAGGTCTTAACTTTTACTCTGGCCTACTGGTTAAGGTCTTAACTCATACTCTGGCCTAATAGCTAAGGTCTTAGACTTATACTCTGGCATACTGGTTAAGGTCTTAACTCTTACTCTGGCCTAATAGCTAAGGTCTTAACTCTTACTATGGCCTAATAGCTAAGGTCTTAGACTCGTACTCTGGCCTAATGGTTAAGGTCTTAACTCTTACTCTGGCCTAATAGCTAAGGTCTTAGACTCGTACTCTGGCCTAATAGCTAAGGTCTTAGACTTGTACTCTGGCCTAATAACTAAGGTCTTAGACTTGTACTCTGGCCTAATGGTTGAGGTCTTAACTTTTTTTCTGGCCTAATAGCTAAGGTCTTAGACTTGTACTCTGGCCTAATAGCTAAGGTCTTAGACTTGTACTCTGGCCTAATAGCTTAGGTCTTAGACTCGTACTCTGGCCTAATGGTTAAGGTCTTAACTTTTTTTCTGGCCTAATAGCTAAGGTCTTAGACTCGCACTCTGGCCTAATAGCTAAGGTCTTAGACTCGTACTCTGGCCTAATGGTTAAGGTCTTAACTCTTACTCTGACCTACTGGTTAAGGTCTTAACTCTTACTCTGGCCTAATAGCTAAGGTCTTAGACTCGTACTCTGGCCTAATAGCTAAGGTCTTAGACTCGTACTCTTGCCTAGAGGTTGAGGTCTTAACTCTTACTTCGGCCTACTGGATAAGGTCTTAACTCTTACTCTGGCCTAATAGCTAAGGTCTTCGACTTGTACTCTGGCCTACTGGTTAAGGTCTTAACTCTTACTCTGGCCTAACAGCTAAGGTCTTAACTCTTACTCTGGCCTAATAGCTAAGGTCTTAGACTCGTACTCTGGCCTAATGTTTATGGTCTTAATTCTTACACTGGCCTACTGGTTAAGGTCTTAACCCTTACTCTGGCCTAATAGCTAAGGTCTTAGACTCATACTCTGGCCTACAGGTTAAGGTCTTAACTCTTACTCTGGCCTACTGGTTACGGTCTTAACTCTTACTCTGGCCTAATAGCTAAGGTCTTAGACTCATACTCTGGCCTACTGGTTAAGGTCTTAACTCTTACTCTGGCCTAATAGCTAGGGTCTTAACTCTTACTCTGGCCTAATAGTTAAGGTCTTAACTCTTACTCTGGCCTACTGGTTAAGGTCTTAACTCTTACTCTGGTCTAATAGCTAAGGTCTAAGACTCGTACTCTGGCCAAATATCTAAGGTCTTAGACTTGTACTATGGCCTAATGGTTAAGGTCTTAACTCTTACTCTGGCCTACTGGGTAAGGTCTTAACTCTTGCTCTGACCTACTGGTTAAGGTCATAACTCTCACTCTGGCCTAATAGCTAACGTCTTAGACTCGTACTCTGGCCTAATGGTTAAGGTCTTAACTCTTACTCTGGTCTACTGGTTAAGGTCTTAACTCTTACTCTGGCCTAATAGCCAAGGTCTTAGACGCGTACTCTGGCCTAATAGCTAATGTCTTAGACTCGTACTCTGGCCTAATAGCTAAGGTCTTAGACTTGTACTCTGGCCTAATGGTTAAGGTCTTAATTCTTACTCTGGCCTACTGGTTAAGGTCGTAACTCTTACTCTGTCCTAATAGCTAAGGTCTTAGACTCGTACTCTGGCCTAATAGCTAAGGTCTTATACTCGTACTCTGGCCTACTGGTTAAGGTCTTAACTCTTTCTCGGGCCTACTGGTTAAGGTCTTAACTCTTACTCTGGCCTACTGGTTAAGGTCTTAACTCTTACTCTGGCCTAATAGCTAAGGCCTTAGACTCATACTCTGGCCTAATGGTTAAGGTCTTAACTCTTACTCTGGCCTAATAGCTAAGGTCTTAACTCTTACTCTGGCCTAACAGCTAAGGTCTTAGATTCGTACTCTGGCCTAATGGTTAAGGTCTTAACTCTTACTCTGGCCTAATAGCTAAGGTCTTAGACTCGTACTCTGGCCTAATAGCTAAGGTCTTAGACTCGTACTCTGGCCTAATAGCTAAGGTCTTAGACTTGTACTCTGTCCTAATGGGCAAGGTCTTAACTCTTACTCTGGCCTAATAGCTAAGGTCTTAACTCTTACTCTGGCCTAATAGCTAAGGTGTTAGACTCGTACTCTGGCCTAATGGTTAAGGTCTTAACTCTTACTCTGGCCTTATAGCTAAGGTCTTAGACTCGTACTATGGCCTAATGGTTAAGGTCTTAACTCTTACTCTGGCCTACTGGTTAAGGTCTTAACTCTTACTCTGGCCTAATAGCTAAGGTCTTAGACTCGTACTCTGACCTAATGGTTAAGGTCTTAACTTTTACTCTGGCCTAATAGCTAAGGTCTTAGACTCGCACTCTGGCCTAATAGCTAAGGTCTTAGACTCGTACTCTGGCCTAATGGTTAAGGTCTTAACTCTTACTCTGACCTACTGGTTAAGGTCTTAACTCTTACTCTGGCCTAATAGAAAATATCTTAACTCGTACTCTGGCCTAATAGTTAAGGTCTTAACTCTTACTCTGGCCTACTGGTTAAGGTCTTAACTCTTACTCTGGCCTAATAGCTAAGGTCTAAGACTCGTACTCTGGCCTAATAGCTAAGGTCTTAGACTCGTACTCTGGCCTACTGGTTAAGGTCTTAACTCTTACTCTGGCCTAATAGCTAAGGTCTTAACTCTTACTCTGGCCTACTGGTTAAGGTGTTAACTCTTACTCTGGCCTAATAGCTAAGGTCTTAGACTCGTACTCTGGCCTAATAGCTAAGGTCTTAACACTTACTCTTGCCTAATAGCTAAGGTCTTAGACTCGTACTCTGGCCTAATGGTTAAGGTCTTAACTCTTACTCTGGCCTTATAGCTAAGGTCTTAGACTCGTACTATGGCCTAATGGGTAAGGTCTTAACTCTTACTCTGGCCTACTAGTTAAGGTCTTAACTCTTGCTCTGGCCTAATAGCTAAGGTCTTAGACTCGTACTCTGGCCTAATGGTTAAGGTCTTAACTTTTACTCTGGCCTAATAGCTAAGGTCTTAGACTCGCACTCTGGCCTAATAGCTAAGGTCTTAACTCTTACTCTGACCTACTGGTTAAGGTCTTAACTCTTACTCTGGCCTAATAGCTAAGGTCTTAGACTCATACTCTGGCCTACTGGTTAAGGTCTTAACTCTTACTCTGGCCTAATAGCTAAGGTCTTAAGTCTTACTCTGGCCTAATAGCTAAGGTCTTAGACTCGTACTCTGGCCTAATAGTTAAGGTCTTAACTCTTACTCTGGCCTACTGGTTAAGGTCTTAACTGTTACTCTGGCCTAATAGCTAAGGTCTAAGACTCGTACTCTGGCCTAATAGCTAAGGTATTAGACTCGTACTCTGGCCTACTGGTTAAGGTCTTAACTCTTACTCTGGCCTAATAGCTAAGGTCTTAACTCTTACTCTGGCCTACTGGTTAAGGTCTTAACTCTTACTCTGGCCTAATAGCTAAGGTCTTAGACTCGTACTCTGGCCTAATAGCTAAGGTCTTAGACTCGTACTCTGGCCTAATGGTTAAGGTCTTAACTCTTACTCTGGCCTACTGGTTAAGGTTGTAACTCTTACTCTGGCCTAATAGTTAAGGTCCTAGACTCGTACTCTGGCCTAATAGCTAAGGTCTTAGACTCGTACTCTGGCCTAATGGTTAAGGTCTTACCTCTTACTTTGGTCTACTGGTTAAGGTCTTAACTCTTACTCTGGCCTAATAGCTAAGGTCTTAGACTCGTACTCTGGCCTAATAGCTAAGGTCTTAGACTCATACTCTGGCCTACTGGTTAAGATCTTAACTCTAACTCTGGCCTAATAGCTAAGTTCTTAGACTCGTACTCTGGCCTAATAGCTAAGGTCTTAGACTCGTACTCTGGCCTAATGGTTAAGGTCTTAACTCTTACTCTGGTCTACTGGTTAAGGTCTTAACTCTTACTCTGGCCTAATAGCTAAGGTCTTAGACTTGTACTCGCCTAATAGCTAAGGTCTTAGACTCGTACTCTGGCCTACAGGTTGAGGTCTTAACTCTTACTCTGGCCTACTGGTTAAGGTCTTAACTCTTACTCTGGCCTAATAGCTAAGGTCTTAGACTCGTACTCTGGCCTACTGGTTAAGGTCTTAACTCTTACTCTGGCCTAACAGCTAAGGTCCTATTTCTTACTCTGGCCTAATCGCTAAGGTCTTAGACTCGCACTCTGGCCTACAGGTTAAGGTCTTAACTGTTACTCTGGCCTACTGGTTAAGGTCTTAACTCTTACTCTGGCCTAATAGCTAAGGTCTTAGACTTATACTCTGGCCTACTGGTTAAGGTCTTAACTCTTACTCTGGCCTAATAGCTAAGGTCTAAGACTCGTACTCTGGCCTAATGGTTAAGGTCTTAACTTTTACTCTGGCCTAATAGCTAAGGTCTTAGACTCGCACTCTGGCCTAATAGCTAAGGTCTTAGACTCGTACTCTGGCCTAATGGTTAAGGTCTTAACTCTTACTCTGGCCTACTGGTTAAGGTCTTAACTCTTACTCTGGCCTAATAGCTAAGGTCTTAGACTCATACTCTGGCCTACTGGTTAAGGTCTTAACTCTTACTCTGGCCTAATAGCTAAGGTCTTAACTCTTACTCTGGCCTAATAGCTAAGGTCTTAGACTCGTACTCTGGCCTAATAGTTAAGGTCTTAACTCTTACTCTGGCCTACTGGTTAAGGTCTTAACTCTTACTCTGGCCTAATAGCTAAGGTCTAAGACTCGTACTCTGGCCTAATAGCTAAGGTCTTAGACTCGTACCCTGGCCTACTGGTTAAGGTCTTAACTCTTACTCTGGCCTAATAGCTAAGGTCTTAACTCTTACTCTGGCCTACTGGTTAAGGTCTTAACTCTTACTCTGGCCTAATAGCTAAGGTCTTAGACTCGTACTCTGGCCTAATAGCTAAGGTCTTAACTCTTACTCTGGCCTAATAGCTAAGGTCTTTAACTCGTACTCTGGCCTAATGGTTAAGGTCTAAACTCTTTCTCTGGCCTACTGGTTAAGGTCGTAACTCTTACTCTGGCCTAATAGTTAAGGTCTTAGACTCGTACTCTGGCCTAATAGCTAAGGTCTTAGACTCGTACTCTGGCCTAATGGTTAAGGTCTTAACTCTTACTCTGGTCTACTGGTTAAGGTCTTAACTCTTACTCTGGCCTAATAGCTAAGGTCTTAGACTCGTACTCCGGCCTAATAGCTAAGGTCTTAGACTCATACTCTGGCCTACTGGTTAAGGTCTTAACTCTAACTCTGGCCTAATAGCTAAGGTCTTAGACTCGTACTCTGGCCTAATACCTAAGGTCTTAGACTCGTACTCTGGCCTAATGGTTAAGGTCTTAACTCTTACTCTGGTCTACTGGTTAAGGTCTTAACTCTTACTCTGGCCTAATAGCTAAGGTCTTAGACTCGTACTCTGGCCTAATAGCTAAGGTCTTAGACTCATACTCTGGCCTACAGGTTGAGGTCTTAACTCTTACTCTGGCCTACTGGTTAAGGTCTTAACTCTTACTCTGGCCTAATAGCTAAGTCTTAGACTCGTACTCTGGCTTACTGGTTAAGGTCTTAACTCTTACTCTGGCCTAACAGCTAAGGTCTTATTTCTTACTCTGGCCTAATCGCTAAGGTCTTAGACTCGCACTTTGGCCTAATGTTTATGGTCTTAACTCTTACACTGGCCTACTGGTTAAGGTCTTAACCCTTACTCTGGCCTAATAGCTAAGGTCTTAGACTCGTACTCTGGCCTACAGGTTAAGGTCTTAACTCTTACTCTGGCCTACTGGTTAAGGTCTTAACTCTTACTCTGGCCTAATAGCTAAGGTCTTAGACTTATACTCTGGCCTACTGGTTAAGGTCTTAACTCTTACTCTGGCCTAATAGCTAAGGTCTTAGACTCGTACTCTGGCCAAATAGTTAAGGTCTTAACTCTTACTCTGGCCTACTGGTTAAGGCTTTAACTCTTACTCTGGCCTAATAGCTAAGGTCTTAGACTCGTACTCTGGCCTAATAGCTAAGGTCTTAGATTCGTACTCTGGCCTACTGGTTAAGGTCTTAACTCTTACTCTGGCCTAATAGCTAAGGTCTTAACTCATACTCTGGCCTACTGGTTAAGGTCTTAACTCTTACTCTGGCCTAATAGCTAAGGTCTTAACTCTTACTCTGGCCTAATAGCTAAGGTCTTAGACTCGTACTCTGGCCTACAAGTTAAGGTCTTAACTTTTACTCTGGCCTACTGGTTAAGGTCTTAACTCATACTCTGGCCTAATAGCTAAGGTCTTAGACTTATACTCTGGCCTACTGGTTAAGGTCTTAACTCTTACTCTGGCCTAATAGCTAAGGTCTTAACTCTTACTATGGCCTAACAGCTAAGGTCTTAGACTCGTACTCTGGCCTAATGGTTAAGGTCTTAACTCTTACTCTGGCCTTCTGGTTAAGGTCTTAACTCTTACTCTGGCCTACTGATTAAGGTCTTAACCCTTACTCTGGCCTAATAGCTAAGGTCTTAACTCTTACTCTGGCCTAACAGCTAAGGTCTTAGACTCGTACTCTGGCCTAATGGTTAAGGTCTTAACTCTTACTCTGGCCAACTGGTTAAGGTCTTAACTCTTACTCTGGCCTAATAGCTAAGGTCTTAGACTCGTACTCTGGCCTAATAGCTAATGTCTTAGACTCGTACTCTGGCCTAATAGCTAAGGTCTTAGACTTGTACTCTGGCCTAATGGTTAAGGTCTTAACTCTTACTCTGGCCTACTGGTTAAGGTCGTAACTCTTACTCTGGCCTAATAGCTAAGGTCTTAGACTCGTACTCTGGCCTAATAGCTAAGGTCTTAGACTCGTACTCTGGCCTACTGGTTAAGGTCTTAACTCTTACTCTGGCCTAACAGCTAAGGTCTTATTTCTTACTCTGGCCTAATCGCTAAGGTCTTAGACTCGCACTCTGGCCTAATGTTTATGGTCTTAACTCTTACACTGGCCTACTGGTTAAGGTCTTATCCCTTACTCTGGCCTAATAGATAAGGTGTTAGACTCGTACTCTGGCCTACAGGTTAAGGTCTTAACTCTTACTCTGGCCTACTGGTTAAGGTCTTAACTCTTACTCTGGCCTAATAGCTAAGATCTTAGACTTATACTCTGGCCTACTGGTTAAGGTCTTAACTCTTACTCTGGCCTAATAGCTAAGGTCTTAACTCTTACTCTGGCCTAATAGCTAAGGTCTTAGACTCGTACTCTGGCCTACAGGTTAAGGTCTTAACTTTTACTCTGGCCTACTGGTTAAGGTCTTAACTCATACTCTGGCCTAATAGCTAAGGTCTTAGACTTATACTCTGGCCTACTGGTTAAGGTCTTAACTCTTACTCTGGCCTAATAGCTAAGGTCTTAACTCTTACTATGGCCTAATAGCTAAGGTCTTAGACTCGTACTCTGGCCTAATGGTTAAGGTCTTAACTCTTACTCTGGCCTAATAGCTAAGGTCTTAACTCTTACTATGGCCTAATAGCTAAGGTCTTAGACTCGTACTCTGGCCTAATGGTTAAGGTCTTAACTCTTACTCTGGCCTAATAGCTAAGGTCTTAGACTCGTACTCTGGCCTAATAGCTAAGGTCTTAGACTTGTACTCTGGCCTAATAGCTAAGGTCTTAGACTTGTACTCTGGCCTAATGGTTAAGGTCTTAACTCTTACTCTGGCCTACTAGTTAAGGTCTTAACTCTTACTCTGGCCTAATAGCTTAGGTCTTAGACTCGTACTCTGGCCTAATGGTTAAGGTCTTAACTTTTTTTCTGGCCTAATAGATAAGGTCTTAGACTCGCACTCTGGCCTAATAGCTAAGGTCTTAGACTCGTACTCTGGCCTAATGGTTAAGGTCTTAACTCTTACTCTGACCTACTGGTTAAGGTCTTAACTCTTACTCTGGCCTAATAGCTAAGGTCTTAGACTCGTACTCTGGCCTAATAGCTAAGGTCTTAGACTCGTACTCTTGCCTAGAGGTTGAGGTCTTAACTCTTACTCTGGCCTACTGGATAAGGTCTTAACTCTTACTCTGGCCTAATAGCTAAGGTCTTCGACTTGTACTCTGGCCTACTGGTTAAGGTCTTAACTCTTACTCTGGCCTAACAGCTAAGGTCTTAACTCTTACTCTGGCCTAATAGCTAAGGTCTTAGACTCGTACTCTGGCCTAATGTTTATGGTCTTAATTCTTACACTGGCCTACTGGTTAAGGTCTTAACCCTTACTCTGGCCTAATAGCTAAGGTCTTAGACTCATACTCTGGCCTACAGGTTAAGGTCTTAACTCTTACTCTGGCCTACTGGTTACGGTCTTAACTCTTACTCTGGCCTAATAGCTAAGGTCTTAGACTCATACTCTGGCCTACTGGTTAAGGTCTTAACTCTTACTCTGGCCTAATAGCTAAGGTCTTAACTCTTACTCTGGCCTAATAGTTAAGGTCTTAACTCTTACTCTGGCCTACTGGTTAAGGTCTTAACTCTTACTCTGGTCTAATAGCTAAGGTCTAAGACTCGTACTCTGGCCAAATAGCTAAGGTCTTAGACTTGTACTATGGCCTAATGGTTAAGGTCTTAACTCTTACTCTGGCCTACTGGTTAAGGTCTTAACTCTTGCTCTGACCTACTGGTTAAGGTCATAACTCTTACTCTGGCCTAATAGCTAACGTCTTAGACTCGTACTCTGGCCTAATGGTTAAGGTCTTAACTCTTACTCTGGTCTACTGGTTAAGATCTTAACTCTTACTCTGGCCTAATAGCCAAGGTCTTAGACGCGTACTCTGGCCTAATAGCTAATGTCTTAGACTCGTACTCTGGCCTAATAGCTAAGGTCTTAGACTTGTACTCTGGCCTAATGGTTAAGGTCTTAATCCTTACTCTGGCCTACTGGTTAAGGTCGTAACTCTTACTCTGGCCTAATAGCTAAGGTCTTAGACTCGTACTCTGGCCTAATAGCTAAGGTCTTATACTCGTACTCTGGCCTACTGGTTAAGGTCTTAACTCTTACTCTGGCCTAACAGCTAAGGTCTTATTTCTTACTCTGGCCTAATCGCTAAGGTCTTAGACTCGCACTCTGGCCTAATGTTTATGGTCTTAACTCTTACACTGGCCTACTGGTTAAGGTCTTATCACTTACTCTGGCATAATAGATAAGGTGTTAGACTCGTACTCTGGCCTACAGGTTAAGGTCTTAACTCTTACTCTGGCCTACTGGTTAAGGTCTTAACTCTTACTCTGGCCTAATAGCTAAGGTCTTAGACTTATACTCTGGCCTACTGGTTAAGGTCTTAACTCTTACTCTGGCCTAATAGCTAAGGTCTTAACTCTTACTCTGGACTAATAGCTAAGGTCTTAGACTCGTACTCTGGCCTAATAGTTAAGGTCTTAACTCTTACTCTGGCCTACTGGTTAAGGTCTTAACTCTTACTCTGGCCTAATAGTTAAGGTCTTAACTCTTACTCTGGCCTACTGGTTAAGGTCTTAACTCTTACTCTGGCCTAATAGCTAAGGTCTTAGACTCGTACTCTGGCCTAATAGCTAAGGTCTTAAATCTTACTCTGGCCTAATAGCTAAGGTCTTAGACTCGTACTCTGGCCTAATGGTTAAGGTCTTAACTCTTACTCTGGCCTACTGGTTAAGGTTGTAACTCTTACTCTGGCCTAATAGTTAAGGTCCTAGACTCGTACTCTGGCCTAATAGCTAAGGTCTTAGACTCGTACTCTGGCCTAATGGTTAAGGTCTTAACTCTTACTTTGGTCTACTGGTTAAGGTCTTAACTCTTACTCTGGCCTAATAGCTAAGGTCTTAGACTCGTACTCTGGCCTAATAGCTAAGGTCTTAGACTCATACTCTGGCCTACTGGTTAAGATCTTAACTCTAACTCTGGCCTAATAGCTAAGGTCTTAGACTCGTACTCTGGCCTAATAGCTAAGGTCTTAGACTCGTACTCTGGCCTAATGGTTAAGGTCTTAACTCTTACTCTGGTCTACTGGTTAAGGTCTTAACTCTTACTCTGGCCTAATAGCTAAGGTCTTAGACTCGTACTCTGGCCTAATAGCTATGGTCTTAGACTCGTACTCTGGCCTACTGGTTAAGGTCTTAACTCTTACTCTGGCCTAACAGCTAAGGTCCTATTTCTTACTCTGGCCTAATCGCTAAGGTCTTAGACTCGCACTCTGGCCTAATGTTTATGGTCTTAACTCTTACACTGGCCTACTGGTTAAGGTCTTAACCCTTACTCTGGCCTAATAGCTAAGGTCTTAGACTCGTACTCTGGCCTACAGGTTAAGGTCTTAACTGTTACTCTAGCCTACTGGTTAAGGTCTTAACTCTTACTCTGGCCTAATAGCTAAGGTCTTAGACTTATACTCTGGCCTACTGGTTAAGGTCTTAACTCTTACTCTGGCCTAATAGCTAAGGTCTAAGACTCGTACTCTGGCCTAATGGTTAAGGTCTTAACTTTTACTCTGGCCTAATAGCTAAGGTCTTAGACTCGCACTCTGGCCTAATAGCTAAGGTCTTAGACTCGTACTCTGGCCTAATGGTTAAGGTCTTAACTCTTACTCTGGCCTACTGGTTAAGGTCTTAACTCTTACTCTGGCCTAATAGCTAAGGTCTTAGACTCATACTCTGGCCTACTGGTTAAGGTCTTAACTCTTACTCTGGCCTAATAGCTAAGGTCTTAACTCTTACTCTGGCCTAATAGCTAAGGTCTTCGACTCATACTCTGGCCTAATAGTTAAGGTCTTAACTCTTACTCTGGCCTACTGGTGAAGGTCTTAACTCTTACTCTGACCTAATAGCTAAGGTCTTAGACTCGTACTCTGGCCTACTGGTTAAGGTCTTAACTCTTACTCTGGCCTAACAGCTAAGGTCCTATTTCTTACTCTGGCCTAATCGCTAAGGTCTTAGACTCGCACTCTGGCCTAATGTTTATGGTCTTAACTCTTACACTGGCCTACTGGTTAAGGTCTTAACCCTTACTCTGGCCTAATAGCTAAGGTCTTAGACTCGTACTCTGGCCTACAGGTTAAGGTCTTAACTGTTACTCTGGCCTACTGGTTAAGGTCTTAACTCTTACTCTGGCCTAATAGCTAAGGTCTTAGACTTATACTCTGGCCTACTGGTTAAGGTCTTAACTCTTACTCTGGCCTAATAGCTAAGGTCTAAGACTCGTACTCTGGCCTAATGGTTAAGGTCTTAACTTTTACTCTGGCCTAATAGCTAAGGTCTTAGACTCGCACTCTGGCCTAATAGCTAAGGTCTTAGACTCGTACTCTGGCCTAATGGTTAAGGTCTTAACTCTTACTCTGGCCTACTGGTTAAGGTCTTAACTCTTACTCTGGCCTAATAGCTAAGGTCTTAGACTCATACTCTGGCCTACTGGTTAAGGTCTTAACTCTTACTCTGGCCTAATAGCTAAGGTCTTAACTCTTACTCTGGCCTAATAGCTAAGGTCTTAGACTCGTACTCTGGCCTAATAGTTAAGGTCTTAACTCTTACTCTGGCCTACTGGTTAAGGTCTTAACTCTTACTCTGGCCTAATAGCTAAGGTCAAAGACTCGTACTCTGGCCTAATAGCTAAGGTCTTAGACTCGTACTCTGGCCTACTGGTTAGGGTCTTAACTCTTACTCTGGCCTAATAGCTAAGGTCTTAACTCTTACTCTGGCCTACTGGTTAAGGTCTTAACTCTTACTCTGGCCTAATAGCTAAGGTCTTAGACTCGTACTCTGGCCTAATAGCTAAGGTCTTAACTCTTACTCTGGCCTAATAGCTAAGGTCTTTAACTCGTACTCTGGCCTAATGGTTAAGGTCTAAACTCTTTCTCTGGCCTACTGGTTAAGGTCGTAACTCTTACTCTGGCCTAATAGTTAAGGTCTTAGACTCGTACTCTGGCCTAATAGCTAAGGTCTTAGACTCGTACTTTGGCCTAATGGTTAAGGTCTTAACTCTTACTCTGGTCTACTGGTTAAGGTCTTAACTCTTACTCTGGCCTAATAGCTAAGGTCTTAGACTCGTACTCCGGCCTAATAGCTAAGGTCTTAGACTCATACTCTGGCCTACTGGTTAAGGTCTTAACTCTAACTCTGGCCTAATAGCTAAGGTCTTAGACTCGTACTCTGGCCTAATACCTAAGGTCTTAGACTCGTACTCTGGCCTAATGGTTAAGGTCTTAACTCTTACTCTGGTCTACTGGTTAAGGTCTTAACTCTTACTATGGCCTAATAGCTAAGGTCTTAGACTCGTACTCTGGCCTAATAGCTAAGGTCTAAGACTCATACTCTGGCCTACAGGTTGAGGTCTTAACTCTTACTCTGGCCTACTGGTTAAGGTCTTAACTCTTACTCTGGCCTAATAGCTAAGGTCTTAGACTCGTACTCTGGCTTACTGGTTAAGGTCTTAACTCTTACTCTGGCCTAACAGCTAAGGTCTTATTTCTTACTCTGGCCTAATCGCTAAGGTCTTAGACTCGCACTCTGGCCTAATGTTTATGGTCTTAACTCTTACACTGGCCTACTGGTTAAGGTCTTAACCCTTACTCTGGCCTAATAGCTAAGGTCTTAGACTCGTACTCTGGCCTACAGGTTAAGGTCTTAACTCTTACTCTGGCCTACTGGTTAAGGTCTTAACTCTTACTGTGGCCTAATAGCTAAGGTCTTAGACTTATACTCTGGCCTACTGGTTAAGGTCTTAACTCTTACTCTGGCCTAATAGCTAAGGTCTTAACTCTTACTCTGGCCTAATAGCTAAGGTCTTAGACTCGTACTCTGGCCAAATAGTTGAGGTCTTAACTCTTACTCTGGCCTACTGGTTAAGGCTTTAACTCTTACTCTGGCCTAATAGCTAAGGTCTTAGACTCGTACTCTGGCCTAATAGCTAAGGTCTTAGATTCGTACTCTGGCCTACTGGTTAAGGTCTTAACTCTTACTCTGGCCTAATAGCTAAGGTCTTAACTCTTACTCTGGCCTACTGGTTAAGGTCTTAACTCTTACTCTGGCCTAATAGCTAAGGTCTTAACTCTTACTCTGGCCTAATAGCTAAGGTCTTAGACTCGTACTCTGGCCTACAAGTTAAGGTCTTAACTTTTACTCTGGCCTACTGGTTAAGGTCTTAACTCATACTCTGGCCTAATAGCTAAGGTCTTAGACTTATACTCTGGCCTACTGGTTAAGGTCTTAACTCTTACTCTGGCCTAATAGCTAAGGTCTTAACTCTTACTATGGCCTAACAGCTAAGGTCTTAGACTCGTACTCTGGCCTAATGGTTAAGGTCTTAACTCTTACTCTGGCCTTCTGGTTAAGGTCTTAACTCTTACTCTGGCCTACTGATTAAGGTCTTAACCCTTACTCTGGCCTAATAGCTAAGGTCTTAACTCTTACTCTGGCCTAACAGCTAAGGTCTTAGACTCGTACTCTGGCCTAATGGTTAAGGTCTTAACTCTTACTCTGGCCAACTGGTTAAGGTCTTAACTCTTACTCTGGCCTAATAGCTAAGGTCTTAGACTCGTACTCTGGCCTAATAGCTAATGTCTTAGACTCGTACTCTGGCCTAATAGCTAAGGTCTTAGACTTGTACTCTGGCCTAATGGTTAAGGTCTTAACTCTTACTCTGGCCTACTGGTTAAGGTCGTAACTCTTACTCTGGCCTAATAGCTAAGGTCTTAGACTCCTACTCTGGCCTAATAGCTAAGGTCTTAGACTCGTACTCTGGCCTACTGGTTAAGGTCTTAACTCTTACTCTGGCCTAACAGCTAAGGTCTTATTTCTTACTCTGGCCTAATCGCTAAGGTCTTAGACTCGCACTCTGGCCTAATGTTTATGGTCTTAACTCTTACACTGGCCTACTGGTTAAGGTCTTATCCCTTACTCTGGCCTAATAGATAAGGTGTTAGACTCGTACTCTGGCCTACAGGTTAAGGTCTTAACTCTTACTCTGGCCTACTGGTTAAGGTCTTAACTCTTACTCTGGCCTAATAGCTAAGATCTTAGAATTATACTCTGGCCTACTGGTTAAGGTCTTAACTCTTACTCTGGCCTAATAGCTAAGGTCTTAACTCTTACTCTGGCCTAATAGCTAAGGTCTTAGACTCGTACTCTGGCCTACAGGTTAAGGTCTTAACTTTTACTCTGGCCTACTGGTTAAGGTCTTAACTCATACTCTGGCCTAATAGCTAAGGTCTTAGACTTATACTCTGGCCTACTGGTTAAGGTCTTAACTCTTACTCTGGCCTAATAGCTAAGGTCTTAACTCTTACTATGGCCTAATAGCTAAGGTCTTAGACTCGTACTCTGGCCTAATGGTTAAGGTCTTAACTCTTACTCTGGCCTAATAGCTAAGGTCTTAGACTCGTACTCTGGCCTAATAGCTAAGGTCTTAGACTTGTACTCTGGCATAATAACTAAGGTCTTAGACTTGTACTCTGGCCTAATGGTTGAGGTCTTAACTCTTACTCTGGCCTACTAGTTAAGGTCTTAACTCTTACTCTGGCCTAATAGCTTAGGTCTTAGACTCGTACTCTGGCCTAATGGTTAAGGTCTTAACTTTTTTTCTGGCCTAATAGCTAAGGTCTTAGACTCGCACTCTGGCCTAATAGCTAAGGTCTTAGACTCGTACACTGGCCTAATGGTTAAGGTCATAACTCTTACTCTGACCTACTGGTTAAGGTCTTAACTCTTACTCTGGCCTAATAGCTAAGGTCTTAGACTCGTACTCTGGCCTAATAGCTAAGGTCTTAGACTCGTACTCTTGCCTAGAGGTTGAGGTCTTAACTCTTACTCTGGCCTACTGGATAAGGTCTTAACTCTTACTCTGGCCTAATAGCTAAGGTCTTCGACTTGTACTCTGGCCTACTGGTTAAGGTCTTAACTCTTACTCTGGCCTAACAGCTAAGGTCTTAACTCTTACTCTGGCCTAATAGCTAAGGTCTTAGACTCGTACTCTGGCCTAATGTTTATGGTCTTAATTCTTACACTGGCCTACTGGTTAAGGTCTTAACCCTTACTCTGGCCTAATAGCTAAGGTCTTAGACTCATACTCTGGCCTACAGGTTAAGGTCTTAACTCTTACTCTGGCCTACTGGTTACGGTCTTAACTCTTACTCTGGCCTAATAGCTAAGGTCTTAGACTCATACTCTGGCCTACTGGTTAAGGTCTTAACTCTTACTCTGGCCTAATAGCTAAGGTCTTAACTCTTACTCTGGCCTAATAGTTAAGGTCTTAACTCTTACTCTGGCCTACTGGTTAAGGTCTTAACTCTTACTCTGGTCTAATAGCTAAGGTCTAAGACTCGTACTCTGGCCAAATAGCTAAGGTCTTAGACTTGTACTATGGCCTAATGGTTAAGGTCTTAACTCTTACTCTGGCCTACTGGGTAAGGTCTTAACTCTTGCTCTGACCTACTGGTTAAGGTCATAACTCTCACTCTGGCCTAATAGCTAACGTCTTAGACTCGTACTCTGGCCTAATGGTTAAGGTCTTAACTCTTACTCTGGTCTACTGGTTAAGGTCTTAACTCTTACTCTGGCCTAATAGCCAAGGTCTTAGACGCGTACTCTGGCCTAATAGCTAATGTCTTAGACTCGTACTCTGGCCTAATAGCTAAGGTCTTAGACTTGTACTCTGGCCTAATGGTTAAGGTCTTAATTCTTACTCTGGCCTACTGGTTAAGGTCGTAACTCTTACTCTGTCCTAATAGCTAAGGTCTTAGACTCGTACTCTGGCCTAATAGCTAAGGTCTTATACTCGTACTCTGGCCTACTGGTTAAGGTCTTAACTCTTACTCTGGCCTAACAGCTAAGGTCTTATTTCTTACTCTGGCCTAATCGCTAAGGTCTTAGACTCGCACTCTGGCCTAATGTTTATGGTCTTAACTCTTACACTGGCCTACTGGTTAAGGTCTTATCCCTTACTCTGGCATAATAGATAAGGTGTTAGACTCGTACTCTGGCCTACAGGTTAAGGTCTTAACTCTTACTCTGGCCTACTGGTTAAGGTCTTAACACTTACTCTGGCCTAATAGCTAAGGTCTTAGACTTATACTCTGGCCTACTGGTTAAGGTCTTAACTCTTACTCTGGCCTAATAGCTAAGGTCTTAACTCTTACTCTGGACTAATAGCTAAGGTCTTAGACTCGTACTCTGGCCTAATGGTTAAGGTCTTAACTTTTACTCTGGCCTAATAGCTAAGGTCTTAGACTCGCACTCTGGCCTAATAGCTAAGGTCTTAACTCTTACTCTGACCTACTGGTTAAGGTCTTAACTCTTACTCTGGCCTAATAGCTAAGGTCTTAGACTCATACTCTGGCCTACTGGTTAAGGTCTTAACTCTTACTCTGGCCTAATAGCTAAGGTCTTAACTCTTACTCTGGCCTAATAGCTAAGGTCTTAGACTCGTACTCTGGCCTAATAGTTAAGGTCTTAACTCTTACTCTGGCCTACTGGTTAAGGTCTTAACTCTTACTCTGGCCTAATAGCTAAGGTCTTAACTCTTACTCTGGCCTACTGGTTAAGGTCTTAACTCTTACTCTGGCCTAATAGCTAAGGTCTTAGACTCGTACTCTGGCCTAATAGCTAAGGTCTTAAATCTTACTCTGGCCTGATAGCTAAGGTCTTAGACTCGTACTCTGGCCTAATGGTTAAGGTCTTAACTCTTACTCTGGCCTACTGGTTAAGGTTGTAACTCTTACTCTGGCCTAATAGTTAAGGTCCTAGACTCGTACTCTGGCCTAATAGCTAAGGTCTTAGACTCGTACTCTGGCCTAATGGTTAAGGTCTTAACTCTTACTTTGGTCTACTGGTTAAGGTCTTAACTCTTACTCTGGCCTAATAGCTAAGGTCTTAGACTCGTACTCTGGCCTAATAGCTAAGGTCTTAGACTCATACTCTGGCCTACTGGTTAAGATCTTAACTCTAACTCTGGCCTAATAGCTAAGGTCTTAGACTCGTACTCTGGCCTAATAGCTAAGGTCTTAGACTCGTACTCTGGCCTAATGGTTAAGGTCTTAACTCTTACTCTGGTCTACTGGTTAAGGTCTTAACTCTTACTCTGGCCTAATAGCTAAGGTCTTAGACTCGTACTCTGGCCTAATAGCTAAGGTCTTAGACTCGTACTCTGGCCTACTGGTTAAGGTCTTAACTCTTACTCTGGCCTAACAGCTAAGGTCCTATTTCTTACTCTGGCCTAATCGCTAAGGTCTTAGACTCGCACTCTGGCCTAATGTTTATGGTCTTAACTCTTACACTGGCCTACTGGTTAAGGTCTTAACCCTTACTCTGGCCTAATAGCTAAGGTCTTAGACTCGTACTCTGGCCTACAGGTTAAGGTCTTAACTGTTACTCTAGCCTACTGGTTAAGGTCTTAACTCTTACTCTGGCCTAATAGCTAAGGTCTTAGACTTATACTCTGGCCTACTGGTTAAGGTCTTAACTCTTACTCTGGCCTAATAGCTAAGGTCTAAGACTCGTACTCTGGCCTAATGGTTAAGGTCTTAACTTTTACTCTGGCCTAATAGCTAAGGTCTTAGACTCGCACTCTGGCCTAATAGCTAAGGTCTTAGACTCGTACTCTGGCCTAATGGTTAAGGTCTTAACTCTTACTCTGGCCTACTGGTTAAGGTCTTAACTCTTACTCTGGCCTAATAGCTAAGGTCTTAGACTCATACTCTGGCCTACTGGTTAAGGTCTTAACTCTTACTCTGGCCTAATAGCTAAGGTCTTAACTCTTACTCTGGCCTAATAGCTAAGGTCTTCGACTCATACTCTGGCCTAATAGTTAAGGTCTTAACTCTTACTCTGGCCTACTGGTTAAGGTCTTAACTCTTACTCTGGCCTAATAGCTAAGGTCTTAGACTCGTACTCTGGCCTACTGGTTAAGGTCTTAACTCTTACTCTGGCCTAACAGCTAAGGTCCTATTTCTTACTCTGGCCTAATCGCTAAGGTCTTAGACTCGCACTCTGTCCTAATGTTTATGGTCTTAACTCTTACACTGGCCTACTGGTTAAGGTCTTAACCCTTACTCTGGCCTAATAGCTAAGGTCTTAGACTCGTACTCTGGCCTACAGGTTAAGGTCTTAACTGTTACTCTGGCCTACTGGTTAAGGTCTTAACTCTTACTCTGGCCTAATAGCTAAGGTCTTAGACTTATACTCTGGCCTACTGGTTAAGGTCTTAACTCTTACTCTGGCCTAATAGCTAAGGTCTAAGACTCATACTCTGGCCTAATGGTTAAGGTCTTAACTTTTACTCTGGCCTAATAGCTAAGGTCTTAGACTCGCACTCTGGCCTAATAGCTAAGGTCTTAGACTCGTACTCTGGCCTAATGGTTAAGGTCTTAACTCTTACTCTGGCCTACTGGTTAAGGTCTTAACTCTTACTCTGGCCTAATAGCTAAGGTCTTAGACTCATACTCTGGCCTACTGGTTAAGGTCTTAACTCTTACTCTGGCCTAATAGCTAAGGTCTTAACTCTTACTCTGGCCTAATAGCTAAGGTCTTAGACTCGTACTCTGGCCTAATAGTAAAGGTCTTAACTCTTACTCTGGCCTACTGGTTAAGGTCTTAACTCTTACTCTGGCCTAATAGCTAAGGTCTAAGACTCGTACTCTGGCCTAATAGCTAAGGTCTTAGACTCGTACTCTGGCCTACTGGTTAAGGTCTTAACTCTTACTCTGGCCTAATAGCTAAGGTCTTAACTCTTACTCTGGCCTACTGGTTAAGGTCTTAACTCTTACTCTGGCCTAATAGCTAAGGTCTTAGACTCGTACTCTGGCCTAATAGCTAAGGTCTTAACTCTTACTCTGGCCTAATAGCTAAGGTCTTTAACTCGTACTCTGGCCTAATGGTTAAGGTCTAAACTCTTTCTCTGGCCTACTGGTTAAGGTCGTAACTCTTACTCTGGCCTAATAGTTAAGGTCTTAGACTCGTACTCTGGCCTAATAGCTAAGGTCTTAGACTCGTACTCTGGCCTAATGGTTAAGGTCTTAACTCTTACTCTGGTCTACTGGTTAAGGTCTTAACTCTTACTCTGGCCTAATAGCTAAGGTCTTAGACTCGTACTCCGGCCTAATAGCTAAGGTCTTAGACTCATACTCTGGCCTACTGGTTAAGGTCTTAACTCTAACTCTGGCCTAATAGCTAAGGTCTTAGACTCGTACTCTGGCCTAATACCTAAGGTCTTAGACTCGTACTCTGGCCTAATGGTTAAGGTCTTAACTCTTACTCTGGTCTACTGGTTAAGGTCTTAACTCTTACTATGGCCTAATAGCTAAGGTCTTAGACTCGTACTCTGGCCTAATAGCTAAGGTCTTAGACTCATACTCTGGCCTACAGGTTGAGGTCTTAACTCTTACTCTGGCCTACTGGTTAAGGTCTTAACTCTTACTCTGGCCTAATAGCTAAGGTCTTAGACTCGTACTCTGGCTTACTGGTTAAGGTCTTAACTCTTACTCTGGCCTAACAGCTAAGGTCTTATTTCTTACTCTGGCCTAATCGCTAAGGTCTTAGACTCGCACTCTGGCCTAATGTTTATGGTCTTAACTCTTACACTGGCCTACTGGTTAAGGTCTTAACCCTTACTCTGGCCTAATAGCTAAGGTCTTAGACTCGTACTCTGGCCTACAGGTTAAGGTCTTAACTCTTACTCTGGCCTACTGGTTAAGGTCTTAACTCTTACTCTGGCCTAATAGCTAAGGTCTTAGACTTATACTCTGGCCTACTGGTTAAGGTCTTAACTCTTACTCTGGCCTAATAGCTAAGGTCTTAACTCTTACTCTGGCCTAATAGCTAAGGTCTTAGACTCGTACTTTGGCCAAATAGTTAAGGTCTTAACTCTTACTCTGGCCTACTGGTTAAGGCTTTAACTCTTACTCTGGCCTAATAGCTAAGGTCTTAGACTCGTACTCTGGCCTAATAGCTAAGGTCTTAGATTCGTACTCTGGCCTACTGGTTAAGGTCTTAACTCTTACTATGGCCTAATAGCTAAGGTCTTAACTCTTACTCTGGCCTACTGGTTAAGGTCTTAACTCTTACTCTGGCCTAATAGCTAAGGTCTTAACTCTTACTCCGGCCTAATAGCTAAGGTCTTAGACTCGTACTCTGGCCTACAAGTTAAGGTCTTAACTTTTACTCTGGCCTACTGGTTAAGGTCTTAACTTATACTCTGGCCTAATAGCTAAGGTCTTAGACTTATACTCTGGCCTACTGGTTAAGGTCTTAACTCTTACTCTGGCCTAATAGCTAAGGTCTTAACTCTTACTATGGCCTAACAGCTAAGGTCTTAGACTCGTACTCTGGCCTAATGGTTAAGGTCTTAACTCTTACTCTGGCTTTCTGGTTAAGGTCTTAACTCTTACTCTGGCCTACTGATTAAGGTCTTAACCCTTACTCTGGCCTAATAGCTAAGGTCTTAACTCTTACTCTGGCCTAACAGCTAAGGTCTTAGACTCGTACTCTGGCCTAATGGTTATGGTCTTAACTCTTACTCTGGCCAACTGGTTAAGGTCTTAACTCTTACTCTGGCCTAATAGCTAAGGTCTTAGACTCGTACTCTGGCCTAATAGCTAATGTCTTAGACTCGTACTCTGGCCTAATAGCTAAGGTCTTAGACTTGTACTCTGGCCTAATGGTTAAGGTCTTAACTCTTACTCTGGCCTACTGGTTAAGGTCGTAACTCTTACTCTGGCCTAATAGCTAAGGTCTTAGACTCGTACTCTGGCCTAATAGCTAAGGTCTTAGACTCGTACTCTGGCCTACTGGTTAAGGTCTTAACTCTTACTCTGGCCTAACAGCTAAGGTCTTATTTCTTACTCTGGCCTAATCGCTAAGGTCTTAGACTCGCACTCTGGCCTAATGTTTATGGTCTTAACTCTTACACTGGCCTACTGGTTAAGGTCTTATCCCTTACTCTGGCCTAATAGATAAGGTGTTAGACTCGTACTCTGGCCTACAGGTTAAGGTCTTAACTCTTACTCTGGCCTACTGGTTAAGGTCTTAACTCTTACTCTGGCCTAATAGCTAAGATCTTAGACTTATACTCTGGCCTACTGGTTAAGGTCTTAACTCTTACTCTGGCCTAATAGCTAAGGTCTTAACTCTTACTCTGGCCTAATAGCTAAGGTCTTAGACTCGTACTCTGGCCTACAGGTTAAGGTCTTAACTTTTACTCTGGCCTACTGGTTAAGGTCTTAACTCATACTCTGGCCTAATAGCTAAGGTCTTAGACTTATACTCTGGCCTACTGGTTAAGGTCTTAACTCTTACTCTGGCCTAATAGCTAAGGTCTTAACTCTTACTATGGCCTAATAGCTAAGGTCTTAGACTCGTACTCTGGCCTAATGGTTAAGGTCTTAACTTTTACTCTGGCCTAATAGCTAAGGTCTTAGACTCGCACTCTGGCCTAATAGCTAAGGTCTTAGACTCGTACTCTGGCCTAATGGTTAAGGTCTTAACTCTTACTCTGGCCTACTGGTTAAGGTCTTAACTCTTACTCTGGCCTAATAGCTAAGGTCTTAGACTCATACTCTGGCCTACTGGTTAAGGTCTTAACTCTTACTCTGGCCTAATAGCTAAAGTCTTAACTCTTACTCTGGCCTAATAGCTAAGGTCTTCGACTCATACTCTGGCCTAATAGTTAAGGTCTTAACTCTTACTCTGGCCTACTGGTTAAGGTCTTAACTCTTACTCTGGCCTAATAGCTAAGGTCTTAGACTCGTACTCTGGCCTACTGGTTAAGGTCTTAACTCTTACTCTGGCCTAACAGCTAAGGTCCTATTTCTTACTCTGGCCTAATCGCTAAGGTCTTAGACTCGCACTCTGTCCTAATGTTTATGGTCTTAACTCTTACACTGGCCTACTGGTTAAGGTCTTAACCCTTACTCTGGCCTAATAGCTAAGGTCTTAGACTCGTACTCTGGCCTACAGTTTAAGGTCTTAACTGTTACTCTGGCCTACTGGTTAAGGTCTTAACTCTTACTCTGGCCTAATAGCTAAGGTCTTAGACTTATACTCTGGCCTACTGGTTAAGGTCTTAACTCTTACTCTGGCCTAATAGCTAAGGTCTAAGACTCGTACTCTAGCCTAATGGTTAAGGTCTTAACTTTTACTCTGGCCTAATAGCTAAGGTCTTAGACTCGCACTCTGGCCTAATAGCTAAGGTCTTAGACTCGTACTCTGGCCTAATGGTTAAGGTCTTAACTCTTACTCTGGCCTACTGGTTAAGGTCTTAACTCTTACTCTGGCCTAATAGCTAAGGTCTTAGACTCATACTCTGGCCTACTGGTTAAGGTCTTAACTCTTACTCTGGCCTAATAGCTAAGGTCTTAACTCTTACTCGCCTAATAGCTAAGGTCTTAGACTCGTACTCTGGCCTAATAGTTAAGGTCTTAACTCTTACTCTGGCCTACTGGTTAAGGTCTTAACTCTTACTCTGGCCTAATAGCTAAGGTCTAAGACTCGTACTCTGGCCTAATAGCTAAGGTCTTAGACTCGTACTCTGGCCTACTGGTTAAGGTCTTAACTCTTACTCTGGCCTAATAGCTAAGGTCTTAACTCTTACTCTGGCCTACTGGTTAAGGTCTTAACTCTTACTCTGGCCTAATAGCTAAGGTCTTAGACTCGTACTCTGGCCTAATAGCTAAGGTCTTAACTCTTACTCTGGCCTAATAGCTAAGGTCTTTAACTCGTACTCTGGCCTAATGGTTAATGTCTAAACTCTTTCTCTGGCCTACTGGTTAAGGTCGTAACTCTTACTCTGGCCTAATAGTTAAGGTCTTAGACTCGTACTCTGGCCTAATAGCTAAGGTCTTAGACTCGTACTCTGGCCTAATGGTTAAGGTCTTAACTCTTACTCTGGTCTACTGGTTAAGGTCTTAACTCTTACTCTGGCCTAATAGCTAAGGTCTTAGACTCGTACTCCGGCCTAATAGCTAAGGTCTTAGACTCATACTCTGGCCTACTGGTTAAGGTCTTAACTCTAACTCTGGCCTAATAGCTAAGGTCTTAGACTCGTACTCTGGCCTAATACCTAAGGTCTTAGACTCGTACTCTGGCCTAATGGTTAAGGTCTTAACTCTTACTCTGGTCTACTGGTTAAGGTCTTAACTCTTACTATGGCCTAATAGCTAAGGTCTTAGACTCGTACTCTGGCCTAATAGCTAAGGTCTTAGACTCATACTCTGGCCTACAGGTTGAGGTCTTAACTCTTACTCTGGCCTACTGGTTAAGGTCTTAACTCTTACTCTGGCCTAATAGCTAAGGTCTTAGACTCGTACTCTGGCTTACTGGTTAAGGTCTTAACTCTTACTCTGGCCTAACAGCTAAGGTCTTATTTCTTACTCTGGCCTAATCGCTAAGGTCTTAGACTCGCACTCTGGCCTAATGTTTATGGTCTTAACTCTTACACTGGCCTACTGGTTAAGGTCTTAACCCTTACTCTGGCCTAATAGCTAAGGTCTTAGACTCGTACTCTGGCCTACAGGTTAAGGTCTTAACTCTTACTCTGGCCTACTGGTTAAGGTCTTAACTCTTACTCTGGCCTAATAGCTAAGGTCTTAGACTTATACTCTGGCCTACTGGTTAAGGTCTTAACTCTTACTCTGGCCTAATAGCTAAGGTCTTAACTCTTACTCTGGCCTAATAGCTAAGGTCTTAGACTCGTACTTTGGCCAAATAGTTAAGGTCTTAACTCTTACTCTGGCCTACTGGTTAAGGCTTTAACTCTTACTCTGGCCTAATAGCTAAGGTCTTAGACTCGTACTCTGGCCTAATAGCTAAGGTCTTAGATTCGTACTCTGGCCTACTGGTTAAGGTCTTAACTCTTACTCTGGCCTAATAGCTAAGGTCTTAACTCTTACTCTGGCCTACTGGTTAAGGTCTTAACTCTTACTCTGGCCTAATAGCTAAGGTTCTAACTCTTACTCTGGCCTAATAGCTAAGGTCTTAGACTCATACTCTGGCCTACAAGTTAAGGTCTTAACTTTTACTCTGGCCTACTGGTTAAGGTCTTAACTCATACTCTGGCCTAATAGCTAAGGTCTTAGACTTATACTCTGGCCTACTGGTTAAGGTCTTAACTCTTACTCTGGCCTAATAGCTAAGGTCTTAACTCTTACTATGGCCTAACAGCTAAGGTCTTAGACTCGTACTCTGGCCTAATGGTTAAGGTCTTAACTCTTACTCTGGCCTTCTGGTTAAGGTCTTAACTCTTACTCTGGCCTACTGATTAAGGTCTTAACCCTTACTCTGGCCTAATAGCTAAGGTCTTAACTCTTACTCTGGCCTAACAGCTAAGGTCTTAGACTCGTACTCTGGCCTAATGGTTAAGGTCTTAACTCTTACTCTGGCCAACTGGTTAAGGTCTTAACTCTTACTCTGGCCTAATAGCTAAGGTCTTAGACTCGTACTCTGGCCTAATAGCTAATGTCTTAGACTCGTACTCTGGCCTAATAGCTAAGGTCTTAGACTTGTACTCTGGCCTAATGGTTAAGGTCTTAACTCTTACTCTGGCCTACTGGTTAAGGTCGTAACTCTTACTCTGGCCTAATAGCTAAGGTCTTAGACTCGTACTCTGGCCTAATAGCTAAGGTCTTAGACTAGTACTCTGGCCTACTGGTTAAGGTCTTAACTCTTACTCTGGCCTAACAGCTAAGGTCTTATTTCTTACTCTGGCCTAATCGCTAAGGTCTTAGACTCGCACTCTGGCCTAATGTTTATGGTCTTAACTCTTACACTGGCCTACTGGTTAAGGTCTTATCCCTTACTCTGGCCTAATAGATAAGGTGTTAGACTCGTACTCTGGCCTACAGGTTAAGGTCTTAACTCTTACTCTGGCCTACTGGTTAAGGTCTTAACTCTTACTCTGGCCTAATAGCTAAGATCTTAGACTTATACTCTGGCCTACTGGTTAAGGTCTTAACTCTTACTCTGGCCTAATAGCTAAGGTCTTAACTCTTACTCTGGCCTAATAGCTAAGGTCTTAGACTCGTACTCTGGCCTACAGGTTAAGGTCTTAACTTTTACTCTGGCCTACTGGTTAAGGTCTTAACTCATACTCTGGCCTAATAGCTAAGGTCTTAGACTTATACTCTGGCCTACTGGTTAAGGTCTTAACTCTTACTCTGGCCTAATAGCTAAGGTCTTAACTCTTACTATGGCCTAATAGCTAAGGTCTTAGACTCGTACTCTGGCCTAATGGTTAAGGTCTTAACTCTTACTCTGGCCTAATAGCTAAGGTCTTAGACTCGTACTCTGGCCTAATAGCTAAGGTCTTAGACTTGTACTCTGGCCTAATAGCTAAGGTCTTAGACTTGTACTCTGGCCTAATGGTTAAGGTCTTAACTCTTACTCTGGCCTACTAGTTAAGGTCTTAACTCTTACTCTGGCCTAATAGCTTAGGTCTTAGACTCGTACTCTGGCCTAATGGTTAAGGTCTTAACTTTTTTTCTGGCCTAATAGCTAAGGTCTTAGACTCGCACTCTGGCCTAATAGCTAAGGTCTTAGACTCGTACTCTGGCCTAATGGTTAAGGTCTTAACTCTTACTCTGACCTACTGGTTAAGGTCTTAACTCTTACTCTGGCCTAATAGCTAAGGTCTTAGACTCGTACTCTGGCCTAATAGCTAAGGTCTTAGACTCGTACTCTTGCCTAGAGGTTGAGGTCTTAACTCTTACTCTGGCCTACTGGATAAGGTCTTAACTCTTACTCTGGCCTAATAGCTAAGGTCTTCGACTTGTACTCTGGCCTACTGGTTAAGGTCTTAACTCTTACTCTGGCCTAACAGCTAAGGTCTTAACTCTTACTCTGGCCTAATAGCTAAGGTCTTAGACTCGTACTCTGGCCTAATGTTTATGGTCTTAATTCTTACACTGGCCTACTGGTTAAGGTCTTAACCCTTACTCTGGCCTAATAGCTAAGGTCTTAGACTCGTACTCTGGCCTAATAGTTAAGGTCTTAACTCTTACTCTGGCCTACTGGTTAAGGTCTTAACTCTTACTCTGGCCTAATAGCTAAGGTCTTAACTCTTACTCTGGCCTACTGGTTAAGGTCTTAACTCTTACTCTGGCCTAATAGCTAAGGTCTTAGACTCGTACTCTGGCCTAATAGCTAAGGTCTTAAATCTTACTCTGGCCTAATAGCTAAGGTCTTAGACTCGTACTCTGGTCTAATGGTTAAGGTCTTAACTCTTACTCTGGCCTACTGGTTAAGGTTGTAACTCTTACTCTGGCCTAATAGTTAAGGTCCTAGACTCGTACTCTGGCCTAATAGCTAAGGTCTTAGACTCGTACTCTGGCCTAATAGCTAAGGTCTTAGACTCATACTCTGGCCTACTGGTTAAGATCTTAACTCTAACTCTGGCCTAATAGCTAAGGTCTTAGACTCGTACTCTGGCCTAATAGCTAAGGTCTTAGACTCGTACTCTGGCCTAATGGTTAAGGTCTTAACTCTTACTCTGGTCTACTGGTTAAGGTCTTAACTCTTACTCTGGCCTAATAGCTAAGGTCTTAGACTCGTACTCTGGCCTAATAGCTAAGGTCTTAGACTCGTACTCTGGCCTACTGGTTAAGGTCTTAACTCTTACTCTGGCCTAACAGCTAAGGTCCTATTTCTTACTCTGGCCTAATCGCTAAGGTCTTAGACTCGCACTCTGGCCTAATGTTTATGGTCTTAACTCTTACACTGGCCTACTGGTTAAGGTCTTAACCCTTACTCTGGCCTAATAGCTAAGGTCTTAGACTCGTACTCTGGCCTACAGGTTAAGGTCTTAACTGTTACTCTAGCCTACTGGTTAAGGTCTTAACTCTTACTCTGGCCTAATAGCTAAGGTCTTAGACTTATACTCTGGCCTACTGGTCAAGGTCTTAACTCTTACTCTGGCCTAATAGCTAAGGTCTAAGACTCGTACTCTGGCCTAATGGTTAAGGTCTTAACTTTTACTCTGGCCTAATAGCTAAGGTCTTAGACTCGCACTCTGGCCTAATAGCTAAGGTCTTAGACTCGTACTCTGGCCTAATGGTTAAGGTCTTAACTCTTACTCTGGCCTACTGGTTAAGGTCTTAACTCTTACTCTGGCCTAATAGCTAAGGTCTTAGACTCATACTCTGGCCTACTGGTTAAGGTCTTAACTCTTACTCTGGTCTAATAGCTAAGGTCTTAACTCTTACTCTGGCCTAATAGCTAAGGTCTTCGACTCATACTCTGGCCTAATAGTTAAGGTCTTAACTCTTACTCTGGCCTACTGGTTAAGGTCTTAACTCTTACTCTGGCCTAATAGCTAAGGTCTTAGACTCGTACTCTGGCCTACTGGTTAAGGTCTTAACTCTTACTCTGGCCTAACAGCTAAGGTCCTATTTCTTACTCTGGCCTAATCGCTAAGGTCTTAGACTCACACTCTGGCCTAATGTTTATGGTCTTAACTCTTACACAGGCCTACTGGTTAAGGTCTTAACCCTTACTCTGGCCTAATAGCTAAGGTCTTAGACTCGTACTCTGGCCTACAGGTTAAGGTCTTAACTGTTACTCTGGCCTCCTGGTTAAGGTCTTAACTCTTACTCTGGCCTAATAGCTAAGGTCTTAGACTTATACTCTGGCCTACTGGTTAAGGTCTTAACTCTTACTCTGGCCTAATAGCTAAGGTCTAAGACTCGTACTCTGGCCTAATGGTTAAGGTCTTAACTTTTACTCTGGCCTAATAGCTAAGGTCTTAGACTCGCACTCTGGCCTAATAGCTAAGGTCTTAGACTCGTACTCTGGCCTAATGGTTAAGGTCTTAACTCTTACTCTGGCCTAACAGCTAAGGTCTTATTTCTTACTCTGGCCTAATCGCTAAGGTCTTAGACTCGCACTCTGGCCTAATGTTTATGGTCTTAACTCTTACACTGGCCTACTGGTTAAGGTCTTAACCCTTACTCTGGCCTAATAGCTAAGGTCTTAGACTCGTACTCTGGCCTACAGGTTAAGGTCTTAACTCTTACTCTGGCCTACTGGTTAAGGTCTTAACTCTTACTCTGGCCTAATAGCTAAGGTCTTAGACTTATACTCTGGCCTACTGGTTAAGGTCTTAACTCTTACTCAGGCCTAATAGCTAAGGTCTTAACTCTTACTCTGGCCTAATAGCTAAGGTCTTAGACTCGTACTCTGGCCAAATAGTTAAGGTCTTAACTCTTACTCTGGCCTACTGGTTAAGGCTTTAACTCTTACTCTGGCCTAATAGCTAAGGTCTTAGACTCGTACTGAGGAAATATGAATTTTGTGATCAGTTATGTCCCCTATCGTAGACCCCAACGGCTCCATGTGCATGCTATAAGTACATGTATGTTCCCTCCTGCTCCAGTTTTGAAGACGCAAATATATGTGCGTCCACCGTCAACATGTCCTCTTTCAGATCCACCATGAATGGGTCAGATATTCCATTCCTAAGTATGAAAGGCCACCGACTTTATGTGGTTCACTTTCCACATTTTACAGATTCAGGCGAGTAGGCCCTGAATTATGTCATCAAGCCTTTTCCTGCCTTCTGCCTCTGAAAGCTCCAGTCTGAGCCTGCATCTGTATCCATGAACTTTGTCCTACTCCCTGCGCAGCTAACGGTGCCTGATCCAGCCCGTCGCCTGCCAAAAACTGTATTTCACCTTCAAGATTATCTACTCCGCTCCTCATCCGATGCATTCCTGTCTAGTAGTTTAGGTAAACATTCCTCCAGCTACCGTGCAAAGGGCCAGGCCTCGCTGTCCTCATGCAAGTAATTCATAGCCCCGTTACCATGGAATATTCCTACCCCCTCGCATCTAGTGTAGACACTTAGACGCTTGTACACGCACTAACAGTCAGTATAGAATAGATTCTATCCTAGAGACCTCTCCTTTTGGATAACACAGTTCTTTAAACATAGGATATTAGATATGATTTGGGATTAGGTTGACATGACCCCCAGACTTCTGTCTCCACATGTAGAGCTAAATGTCAAGTCCCCTTCACCCTCTAGTTGCACGTCAATCACACGTCATGCGGCTGCGCGCGCATCTCTGCCAAATATTTCTGCTGACATTGCAGGATTCTCTTATGGATCCACCCACTTGTGACATCATGTATAATGACGTTTATTAAATTACGCCCCTATGACCGCCTCTATTAGTTACGTATGCACCTTTTATCTATACTATCAGCTGTTACGCCTCTTGCATCTGTTTCACTGTAATGTATTTTCTATAAAACTGCCTATCTGTCAATAATGTATGCCCTTCCTTCCTGAACTTTCGTGGTGATGGAATAGAATGCCTACAATTCGAATTGTATTCATTTGTATCGGAATAAAGCCTTTTAAAACCTCTAATACCACGGATTCTGCCTCTTATATTTACTGAGTTATTCTTAATAGACTTTACCGCATAAAAAATAGTACCGGTAATGAAATATTTACCACATAAATTGGCGCCCGAACAGGGACACTTTCTCATCTCACGCGCCGGCGGTGCGTTGCAGGCCCGGTCTCCTGCCACAGCTGAACGGACAAAAACGCGTACCTGCAGGATTTCCTGTATCTCCCTCCGGCCAAGCGGGGACGACTGAGGCTGCGATCAACACCCAGACGAGGCGGTGAGAAGTGCGAAGTATCCCGACCAGAGCCTAGCTGAGAGAGCAAGATCCGAGGTATACAGAGGCCCGCCAAGTTCCGAAGTTCCGAGTCCAGTCGAGTCCAGTCCGGTCCAGTTTCAGTTCCGTTCCGAGGCCTTCCGTTCCGAGCTACCCGGTGAGTACCATTACCGGGGAGGCATTTAACGTGCACATAGTCTGTGCCGGTCAAGACGGGTTTGGGTACACAAATCCGGTCTGCACTGTTTTAGCAGTGTATCTGTACTGTTTAGCAGTATATATAGTATGTCGTGCATATAAATAAGTATTATCTAGTGTCAGTATTATGTCAGTAACTAGTTTTCTATTAGTTATCATTGTTCGTAAAACTGTTACATGTTAAATGTTTTAAATACCTTCTATATATTGTGGTGTGAATGACTGTTCATTATTGTGTTTCCTTGTATAAAGTGTGTTCTAGTAATAAGGTCTAAAAATGCCGCTCTTTTCGAAACTAAGACAGATCAAAACTAGAAAAGGTGTACTCGAAGAAGCTGTTCCCATCCCACCTAGGGACACTCCAGGGTACTTTATGTATCATAAGCATGGCCTAGATGCCGTATTATTTCTTGATTTATGGGTGGACTACACCAAAGAATTACCAGAGAGTCAGAGATGGCCCGCAGCGGGGACCTGGGATGCAGATTGCATCATGAGAGTAGAAGAAGAATTATGGAAAAAGAAAGCCAGACAGTCACAGAAAGATGCCATTGAATTATGGCGTAAAGAATCATATAGACGTACAGAAAAAGCACTCAGACAGGAAGAGAAAGGTAGAGAGAATTCAAATAAAACCCGAGAAAATCTATTACTTGAGGAAGGTATCCGAGTAAAATCAGAACAAGTAGATAGACAAAGAAACGCTCTTATGAATGGTATGTATCCTCTTCTGGCCGAAGGGTTACCTAAGGCTACCCCGGAAATACCAAAAGACTTAACTCCTCCATTGCTCCCGATAAAAGCACATCCCAAAACACATCCCAAAACAGCAAAGGACGTTTTTCTTTCCTCCTATTTAGATGACGCAGCTCCCGAGTATGCTAATGCCATACCACCCACACCGCTTGCCGATGGTGTTCAACACCAAGAGCATTCGTCTGTATCCCCGCAACTACAAACTCCTACACAAGTTCCAACAGGCCCGTCCGTTTCTACAGTTTTTCCCGCATCTACAATCTCTATCCTACGCCCAACGAATCCTTTCGTGCCTAGCACCTCAGATGGTGCTACAGGAGGTACGACAGACATGTTTGCCACACCGCCGCGAAATAAACAGACCCTTAGAGATTTAGCACTCCAACGTACACCCCAACTAGCGACATCCGACATGTTTAAAGAACAGCTTGTGGATTGTAGATATGACCCAGTACCAGGTAGACAGGATAAATTGCTCATATCATCACTACGTATAAGACGAGCTACATCATATTTAATGACGATACCAGGAATGGGTGAACACCTAGACGAAATATATCGCTTTGTCCAAACAGGGCGAGGTCCAGAAAGTATTAACGAAGCTATGGAATACCAGAAAGTGGATGTCCAAAGACAACTACTACGTTTTTTCATAAATTGTGTAATTAGGAATCAAGACAGGCCTGGGGCAGATCACGAAACCATGCAAAGACTTGCCAAATGGGGTCAGAACATATCAGAAGAGAAACATGATAGACAGGCGTGTATAATCGCCATGTGTCGAAAGATCCGCAAAGAAGTAGAACGAATACATAAAGAAAGACGAGAAACCGACAGAGTAGAATCAGAAGAGGAGGAGGAGCGAGAATCAGAGCAATTGGAAACAATAGCTTATGTAGGTAGAGGAAGACCCCATAATAATACCAGAGGTTTTAATGATCCGATACGTGCGATACGTCCAGAATATAATAGACATTTTCCAAACCCTATGTTAAATACAAAATCCCCTGAACACCTATTCCAAGCCGCTGATAAATTACTCCGAGATCGAAGGGGGTACCACATGCTCGATTCCATG
Organism: Triturus cristatus; assembly: GCF_964204655.1. Lineage (NCBI taxonomy): Eukaryota > Metazoa > Chordata > Amphibia > Caudata > Salamandridae > Triturus > Triturus cristatus. The sequence continues at coordinate 14,388 of NW_028187854.1, read as the reverse complement.
GACGAACAAGAATTAGCCAGGTCAGCAGTACAATGGGCTGACAGTCCCGGCGAATACAATGATGATGTACTTGCACACACGTTTCTGAATCTTGACCCATACGAACAGCGTTTAGCTAGTATATACATGATTCAACACCTCCTTATATTATATAAAAGCCAACACTCCGATCCAGGACCCTTACCTGACATATTGACAGAACTACTCACGAATACATGGAGAGGGTCAGGTACTGATTTGATTAAGGAAATTCTAGAATCCCGAAACCAATATTTAAATTTCGTATGCCCAGAACACGTTCCGGTTCCCATAATGGGAAGAAAAATGTATCACATAGATAGACAGAACCCGTTACGCGAAGTGCACCCAATCAGAGGTGACGGTGATAATTTTACACGCGTGTTTGTGTACACGCCTATAACTAAACTGGAACTATTAGAAATGAAGAAAGTAGTACCCAGCCATGACAAGGACCCAGCAGGTTTCCACCGTGAAATAAAGGACATGTTACTCATGGGAGAGTATACCTACCCCGACATTATGAAAATATTAAAAGTCCTATTACCCGCCGGTGTTTATGAGAAACTCAAAGAAAAGGAATGGGAGGTGGGAGACCAAAAGATAGATTGGACAGCATTAGAAAACGAAGAAAAGGCCAGAGCTGCAGGAGCAGGGCTTGGGGAAAAGACTACAGCACTAGCAAGATTACTAATACAGGTACTGCCACGTTTATTAACTACGAAAAAGGAAGACTGGGGTGCAATCTCAGCCTGTAAACAAAAGCCAGATGAAGACACTAGTGACTTCTATTCCCGATTTGAAAAATGTTTTGGTATAAATAGTGGCATAAAAGCCAGTAGTGAGTCATATCCACATCTGTTTGTGACAAAATTAGTTGAAAATTCTCTGCTGCAAGTCAAGAATAGAGTATTGAAGTTCGAAAGTACCTGGCAAGGTAATACCCCATCACAGATGTTGCAGATGTTACAATATCACCACAATAGAATTAGAGAAGAACAAGAACACGAACAAAGACGTATGAAAGATACAAAAATGAAAATGCTTGTTGCACAGTCAGTTCCAGCCGAGGGTCATCAAAAGGGTGATTCCGCAGGTCCAACGAAAGGGACATGCAACTATTGTAAACAACAAGGTCATTATATACACGATTGTCCAGTCCTGAAACATAATATTGCCACAGGTAGAACGCAGGAAAGACCACGTCCACCTAGACCGGATCAGAATCAACAACAAATCCCTCAGCATGCACAACCTAGGTTAGCTCCGCAACAACTAGCTCCGCAACAGGTAGCTCCACAACAGATCGTAGCACCACCACAAGCGCAGCCTATTGCTGCAACACAAGCAACGACACAACAGATGTATCAGTATGCACAAGCAGATTATCCCGATTATCAGCGATACTCATGAGATAGCCTAGAGAGGGAAGTTGGCTTACCCCTTATTGAGGTTCCTGTAGACCAAGAGGGACCTTATGTACATAGTGAACTATTAGGGGAAGACAGAAAGTTTTTACTTGATACAGGGGCAAGCAGAACAACTATAAGACGCAGTGAAGTTCCAGGGGCTCCCCTCTCAGGCTCACAGAATATTTCCCTTGGATTCTCAGGAAAACCTATAATGAATGACGTAACACAACCTCTTCCACTTACGGTCGGTCCATTAACACGTACTACAGATTTATTGCTTACTAAATCATGTCCAGAAAACTTGTTAGGCATAAAAACATTGAAAGCTCTAGGAGCCATAATATGTTGTTCTCCGGAAGGAGTACGACTATTTTTATGTGACTTTAAAGGTCACTACGTGTCCAGAGACATGGATCACCGACTGCAGAATTTACCTACACATTTATGGGCACAAGGCCCCACTGATGTTGGTTGCATGAACATTACACCATATCGAGTTACACTGAAAACAGGAATAGTACTACCACGAATGCGACAATACAAGTTACCACCAGATGCTGTAGTGGCTTTACTGCAAATCATTAACGAGCTCATTGCACAAGGAGTGGTTGTCGAAACCGACTCCAATGTATGTAATTCCTCGATAATTCCGATTCTTAAAAGAACGGATCCAAAAGCACCACCAGTATATCGATTAGTTATTGATCTGCGCGAATTAAATAAATGTATTGTACCACAATACCCTGTGGTCCCAGATATCTCTTCATTACTCACAGCTATTGACTCAGAAGCAACGTTCTTCACTGTAATTGATCTCAAGAATGCTTTCTTTAGTGTCCCAATCGATCCGGAAAGTCAATATCTGTTCGGATTTAGTTTAAATGGACGAAGTTTTAAATTCACACGCGCACCTCAAGGATTTACAGAAAGCCCCAGCATCTATAGCCAAGCACTGAAACGAGAACTTGACAGTATCCACATGCCAGTTAACACTGCCTTGCTTCAATATGTCGATGATCTGCTGATCACCGCCCGAAACGAACCTGAATGTGAAAAAGCGTCACTGACGGTTTTGAAATTTCTGGCCGACAAGGGGCACAAGGTGTCCTCTTCTAAGCTGCAATTCTGTGTCCAGCGAGTTGTTTACCTTGGGCACTCGCTGTCCAAGGAGGGAAGGCAGCTTACACCCGACCGCATCCAGTTAATTGCTAACATGCCACCACCCAAGACACAAAAGGAGGTGCGGGCTTTTATAGGCCTCACTTCATACTGTAGGCAGTGGATCCCTCAATATGCATTTCTAGCAAAACCACTCATCCAGTTGACAACACAGGAGGCAGCCACATCGACTGTCCTCCCTTGGACTCCAGAACATACACATGCCTTTGAAAGCTTAAAGAAAGCTTTATGCCAAGCACCTGTCCTAGCAACACCATGTTACAGTAAACAGTTTACACTCTTTGTTACAGAACGCAAAGGTACTGCCTTGTCAGTACTCACTCAGGAACAAGCAGGATCACACAAACCATGTGCTTATTTCTCTAGTACATTAGATCCAGTAGCTCAGGCACTTCCTGCGTGCCTGAAATCGGTGGCAGCAACAGCTTTAGCAATCAGACAAAGCGATGCCATAGTGTTAGGACACCAATTGACAGTACAAGTACCACACGCAGTAGAGGTTCTTTTGAACCGTACACAAACACAACACTTGACTATAGCGAGACTCACCGGTTACGAATTAACATTGTTTCAGCCACATATAGAAATCAGACGTTGTAATACGTTAAATCCTGCCACACTGTTACCAGTAGGCGGAACAGATCCATTGGCACATGATTGTGTCGAAGTCATTACTATCACGACGAAACCCAGACAAGACTTGACAGATATCCCTTTGTCAGATCCAGACTTGACATTGTATGTAGATGGGTCATGTATGAGAACAAGTACAGGAGAGTTAGTGGCCGCTTACGCAGTTACAACAGACACTGAAGTCATTGAAACAAATTGTATTAACACTTTGTCAGCTCAAGCAGCAGAGCTCACCGCTCTGACACAAGCCTGTATTCAAGCCAAAAATAAGAAAGTCAATATATACACAGATTCACGTTATGCATTCGGAGTCGTCCATGACTTCGGCGTACTGTGGCGAGAGAGAGGTTATTTAACTTCTCACGGTGCCCACATCCAACACGGACCCCTCATTCAAGCTCTATTAGATGCGATTCATTTACCTACTGCAATATCGATTATGAAATGCAAAACCCACACAAAGGTTACCGATATCATTTCTCAGGGTAATGACCTAGCTGACAGAACAGCTAAACAGACTGCTCAGAATCAGACTCACACAACTGACATGACAAAGACAATAGTTCCGACACCAACACATTGCATGACAGTTAAGGATCCCGCCCTTGATGTAATTGACATACAGACACATGCTACACCAGAAGAAATAAAGAAATGGACTGAATTAGGAGGGATCCAAACAGATCAAGGATGGATGACGAAGGAAAAATCTATATGGTTTCTTCCCGACTCAATGGTTCAAGTCATCATTAATACTATACATAGTCCAGCGCACCTAGGAGAAAAAGCTATGCTAGACAGCATTCAACACATTTGGTTCAACAAACACTTGCGAGCAGCAGCTAAACAAAAAGTTCGTACCTGTATGATATGTTGTCAGTTTAATCCAGGTAAAAGCATCCCCGTAGAGCAGGGTGGATTTCAAACTCCCGATCATGCTTTTGAAGTCCTCCAGATGGATTATATCCAGATGGAACGATGTTCTCGTAGTTGTCTGTGCTCTTTCCCGTTGGACAGAAGCATACCCGGTTTCAGATTACACTGCCCCGACTACTGCCAAACAGTTAGTTCGAGAATTCTTCCCACGGTACGGTTTACCACGTGTTGTCTACTCAGATAACGGCCAGCCGTTCTCATCCGAACTAATGAAACACGTTTCCCTTTTATTAGGCTACCAATGGAAATTCCACTGTGTCCGACATCCCGAGGCAGCAGGTCTCGTGGAACGCCATAATCAAACTCTGAAAATTAGATTGTCCAAAATATGTAGAGAAAAAGGAGTCGATTGGATAGTAGCCTTACCAGTTGCGCTCTTTTACATGAGAATGGTAGCACATTCTCGAACAGGGCTATCCCCGTACGAGGTGATCTTCGGTAGACCACCAAATATGTGGGGGACGCCTATACCTCGCAAAATCACTGATGTTGACTGTAATATGCTGACAGATTACCTGGCTTCCTTGATGTCTGCACTACAATCTTGTCGTTCACAGGTAACCGCAGCTTTTCCCGATAATACTGAGGTGAAGCCCCATGACGTGGTTCCTGGGGACCTGGTTCTGGTCAGGAATTTTGACCGGAAGACCCAACTGGATCCTAGGTGGAAGTCACCGAAGTTGGTTCTACTGACTACAAGGACAGCCGTGAAAATCGAGGGACGGAAAGGGTGGTTGCACTCGAGTCATATCAAGAAATTTTATGGACTACCATCCAGTGTGAATACTCAACCCTGTATTCCCTCACAGACAGACTCAAAGCTCCCCTTGGTTGAGAAGTCAAATTCAGAACTTTACAAACTAAAATTAAGGTCTAGTAAGTCAGACAATTTGATTGTTTAAGTCCTCTCCAAGGTGAATCGGTTGAATTTGTCTCTGACATGTATCCTCTAGACCGGAATAGAGAAAGAAATCATCAGATGCAGCTCAAGAAGCATGCGTATTGTAAATCATTTCGTAGTCACTGCACAGTAACATTATTAATTTTGTTTTTTCTAAGTCTTCTGATCATCATTGTCAGCATACTATTGCACATGTATTACCCTATTCTTAAGCGTGCTTACAATGTAACTGCAGAACATTCTTTTAGCGAATTACCTCCGCATGAGTTGTCCTATAGATTTGCGCTGCGCAACAACACATTCATTAGTATGTTACATCATTCCCATCAAACCAGCAATGCCACAAATTGTTGGATATGTGGCCGACTCCCTCCCTATCAGAACTATAAGGGAGTTTTGCCCCTCTTTCCCTATCCGTTCACACACAATGGCTCCTGTGGAGCATGGTTTAGTTTGATTAATTCCCTAGATTCAAATTCCGCAGTTTATCAAGACAACTGGGTATGGGGAAACCTGAACTTAGTTTTGCTTAAAGTCTGCTACCCTAACAAGGAGGGACTTCCCAGAAGAACAGGAACTGATCTAGAAAATGAAGTATATGGATTAGGTAATTTTACACTTAACCTTATGATCCTGAACGTTGAATCTGAAGCTACACCAATCTTGCCCGCCATGTCAGTATTCCCAGTAAAAGGGAAATTATGTGTAAGAAAGAATGGTTCCATACACATGGGCCATAGTAAATGCACCACTGTAATAAAATTCAGTGATCAAGGCAAGTCTACATTTAGAGCTTCTCGCCATTCCTACTTTATATGTGGCCAGACCGCATATATACGTCTACCTCTAGATTGGGATGGTACCTGTTACATAGCATTCCTTCTGCCACCTGTTTTCCTAGCTCCTCCTGATTATCATAGAAATACCCATTTAGTACACAATAGACAGCAGAGAGATCTCCCAATTGTCGATTACACTGAAACAGCATGGGAAAAATACACAGATTTCAATAAAGGTTTCTTTCCCTATATAGGTACAGTCACTAATAGTAAGCTGATACGTAGATTAACCAGAACCCTTGAAGCAGTAGTGAACGAAACTATTTCCGCCTTAGGCAATTTAACAGAAGAGCAGTCTGCTATGCGGATTGTTGTGCTTCAAAATCGTCTTGTCCTTGACGTCATCCTGGCCGATAGGGGCGGAGCTTGTAGGGTCATCGGATCAAGTTGCTGCATTTTCATACCAGAAAATTCGCCGTCAGTATATAAAGCCATAACTCGCCTTCATAAGATTGTAAGCCAGATACACCAGAGTCCAGGCACCTGGACTTGGTCCGGTTGGTTCTGGGGCGTGTTGTCAGCCTGGGGATGGAGAATCCTATCCTTCCTAGGTATTGGCTTTCTCATACTATTCAGTTGCTGCTTATGTCTACAATGTGGGCCAGCGATTTGTGGTCTGTGTGCCACCTCGTGTATCCCACATCCAAGTTTTCGTTCGAGATCCCGAAAGAAGAACAAATGATGCTATATGAACAGATCGATGGATTGATGAAGATCGATATCTCCTGAGGGTCCGTAGGGGACAAGGAGGGAATGAGGAAATATGAATTTTGTGATCAGTTATGTCCCCTATCGTAGACCCCAACGGCTCCATGTGCATGCTATAAGTACATGTATGTTCCCTCCTTCTCCAGTTTTGAAGACGCAAATATATGTGCGTCCATTGTCAACATGTCCTCTTTCAGAACCACCATGAATGGGTCAGATATTCCATTCCTAAGTATGAAAGGCCACCGACTTTATGTGGTTCACTTTCCACATTTTACAGATTCAGGCGAGTAGGCCCGAATTCTGTCATCAAGCCTTTTCCTGCCTTCTGCCTCTGAAAGCTCCAGTCTGAGCCTGCATCTGTGTCCATGAACTTTGTCCTACTCCCTGCGCGGCTAACGGTGCCTGATCCAGCCCGTCGCCTGCCAAAAACTGTATTTCACCTTCAAGATTATCTACTCCGCTCCTCATCCGATGCATTCCTGTCTAGTAGTTTAGGTAAACATTCCTCCAGCTACCGTGCAAAGGGCCAGGCCTCGCTGTCCTCATGCAAGTAATTCATAGCCCCGTTACCAAGGAATATTCCTACCCCCTCGCATCTAGTGTAGACACTTAGACGCTTGTACACGCACTAACAGTCAGTATAGAATAGATTCTATCCTAGAGACCTCTCCTTTTGGATAACACAGTTCTTTAAACATAGGATATTAGATATGATTTGGGATTAGGTTGACATGACCCCCAGACTTCTGTCTCCACATGTAGAGCTAAATGTCAAGTCCCCTTCACCCTCTAGTTGCACGTCAATCACACGTCATGCGGCTGCGCACGCATCTCTGCCAAATATTTCTGCTGACATTGCAGGATTCTCTTATGGATCCACCCACTTGTGACATCATGTATAATGACGTTTATTAAATTACGCCCCTATGACCGCCTCTATTAGTTACGTATGCACCTTTTATCTATACTATCAGCTGTTATGCCTCTTGCATCTGTTTCACTGTAATGTATTTTCTATAAAACTGCCTATCTGTCAATAATGTATGCCCTTCCTTCCTGAACTTTCGTGGTGATGGAATAGAATGCCTACAATTCGAATTGTATTCCTTTGTATAGGAATAAAGCCTTTTAAAACCTCTAATACCACGGATTCTGCCTCTTATATTTACTGAGTTATTCTTAATAGACTTTACCGCATAAAAAATAGTACCGGTAATGAAATATTTACCACAGTACTCTGGCCTAATAGCTAAGGTCTTAGATTTGTACTCTGGCCTACTGGTTAAGGTCTTAACTCTTACTCTGGCCTAATAGCTAAGGTCTTAAATCTTACTCTGGCCTACTGGTTAAGGTCTTAACTCTTACTCTGGCCTAATAGCTAAGGTCTTAACTCTTACTCTGGCCTAATAGCTAAGGTCTTAGACTCGTACTCTGGCCTACAGGTTAAGGTCTTAACTTTTACTCTGGCCTACTGGTTAAGGTCTTAACTCATACTCTGGCCTAATAGCTAAGGTCTTAGACTTATACTCTGGCCTACTGGTTAAGGTCTTAACTCTTACTCTGGCCTAATAGCTAAGGTCTTAACTCTTACTATGGCCTAACAGCTAAGGTCTTAGACTCGTACTCTGGCCTAATGGTTAAGGTCTTAACTCTTACTCTGGCCTTCTGGTTAAGGTCTTAACTCTTACTCTGGCCTACTGATTAAGGTCTTAACCCTTACTCTGGCCTAATAGCTAAGGTCTTAACTCTTACTCTGGCCTAACAGCTAAGGTCTTAGACTCGTACTCTGGCCTAATGGTTAAGGTCTTAACTCTTACTCTGGCCAACTGGTTAAGGTTTTAACTCTTACTCTGGCCTAATAGCTAAGGTCTTAGACTCGTACTCTGACCTAATAGCTAATGTCTTAGACTCGTACTCTGGCCTAATAGCTAAGGTCTTAGACTTGTACTCTGGCCTAATGGTTAAGGTCTTAACTCTTACTCTGGCCTACTGGTTAAGGTCGTAACTCTTACTCTGGCCTAATAGCTAAGGTCTTAGACTCGTACTCTGGCCTAATAGCTAAGGTCTTAGACTCGTACTCTGGCCTACTGGTTAAGGTCTTAACTCTTACTCTGGCCTAACAGCTAAGGTCTTATTTCTTACTCTGGCCTAATCGCTAAGGTCTTAGACTCGCACTCTGGCCTAATGTTTATGGTCTTAACTCTTACACTGGCCTACTGGTTAAGGTCTTATCCCTTACTCTTGCCTAATAGATAAGGTGTTAGACTCGTACTCTGGCCTACAGGTTAAGGTCTTAACTCTTACTCTGGCCTACTGGTTAAGGTCTTAACTCTTACTCTGGCCTAATAGCTAAGATCTTAGACTTATACTCTGGCCTACTGGTTAAGGTCTTAACTCTTACTCTGGCCTAATAGCTAAGGTCTTAACTCTTACTCTGGCCTAATAGCTAAGGTCTTAGACTCGTACTCTGGCCTACAGGTTAAGGTCTTAACTTTTACTCTGGCCTACTGGTTAAGGTTTTAACTCATACTCTGGCCTAATAGCTAAGGTCTTAGACTTATACTCTGGCCTACTGGTTAAGGTCGTAACTCTTACTCTGGCCTAATAGCTAAGGTCTTAACTCTTACTATGGCCTAATAGCTAAGGTCTTAGACTCGTACTCTGGCCTAATGGTTAAGGTCTTAACTCTTACTCTGGCCTAATAGCTAAGGTCTTAGACTCGTACTCTGGCCTAATAGCTAAGGTCTTAGACTTGTACTCTGGCCTAATAGCTAAGGTCTTAGACTTGTACTCTGGCCTAATGGTTAAGGTATTAACTCTTACTCTGGCCTACTAGTTAAGGTCTTAACTCTTACTCTGGCCTAATAGCTTAGGTCTTAGACTCGTACTCTGGCCTAATGGTTAAGGTCTTAACTTTTTTTCTGGCCTAATAGCTAAGGTCTAACACTCGCACTCTGGCCTAATAGCTAAGGTCTTAGACTCGTACTCTGGCCTAATGGTTAAGGTCTTAACTCTTACTCTGACCTACTGGTTAAGGTCTTAACTCTTACTCTGGCCTAATAGCTAAGGTCTTAGACTCGTACTCTGGCCTAATAGCTAAGGTCTTAGACTCGTACTCTGGCCTACAGGTTGAGGTCTTAACTCTTACTCTGGCCTACTGGATAAGGTCTTAACTCTTACTCTGGCCTAATAGCTAAGGTCTTCGACTTGTACTCTGGCCTACTGGTTAAGGTCTTAACTCTTACTCTGGCCTAACAGCTAAGGTCTTAACTCTTACTCTGGCCTAATAGCTAAGGTCTTAGACTCATACTCTGGCCTACAGGTTAAGGTCTTAACTCTTACTCTGGCCTACTGGTTACGGTCTTAACTCTTACTCTGGCCTAATAGCTAAGGTCTTAGACTCATACTCTGGCCTACTGGTTAAGGTCTTAACTCTTACTCTGGCCTAATAGCTAAGGTCTTAACTCTTACTCTGGCCTAATAGTTAAGGTCTTAACTCTTACTCTGGCCTACTGGTTAAGGTCTTAACTCTTACTCTGGTCTAATAGCTAAGGTCTAAGACTCGTACTCTGGCCAAATAGCTAAGGTCTTAGACTTGTACTATGGCCTAATGGTTAAGGTCTTAACTCTTACTCTGGCCTACTGGTTAAGGTCTTAACTCTTGCTCTGACCTACTGGTCTACTGGTTAAGGTCATAACTCTTACTCTGGCCTAATAGCTAACGTCTTAGACTCGTACTCTGGCCTAATGGTTAAGGTCTTAACTCTTACTCTGGTCTACTGGTTAAGGTCTCAACTCTTACTCTGGCCTAATAGCCAAGGTCTTAGACGCGTACTCTGGCCTAATAGCTAATGTCTTAGACTCGTACTCTGGCCTAATAGCTAAGGTCTTAGACTTGTACTCTGGCCTAATGGTTAAGGTCTTAATTCTTACTCTGGCCTACTGGTTAAGGTCGTAACTCTTACTCTGGCCTAATAGCTAAGGTCTTAGACTCGTACTCTGGCCTAATAGCTAAGGTCTTAGACTCGTACTCTGGCATACTGGTTAAGGTCTTAACTCTTACTCTGGCCTAACAGCTAAGGTCTTATTTCTTACTCTGGCCTAATCGCTAAGGTCTTAGACTCGCACTCTGGCCTAATGTTTATGGTCTTAACTCTTACACTGGCCTACTGGTTAAGGTCTTATCCCTTACTCTGGCATAATAGATAAGGTGTTAGACTCGTACTCTGGCCTACAGGTTAAGGTCTTAACTCTTACTCTGGCCTACTGGTTAAGGTCTTAACTCTTACTCTGGCCTAATAGCTAAGGTCTTAGACTTATACTCTGGCCTACTGGTTAAGGTCTTAACTCTTACTCTGGCCTAATAGCTAAGGTCTTAACTCTTACTCTGGCCTAATAGCTAAGGTCTTAGACTCGTACTCTGGCCTACAGGTTAAGGTCTTAACTTTTACTCTGGCCTACTGGTTAAGGTCTTAACTCATACTCTGGCCTAATAGCTAAGGTCTTAGATTTATACTCTGGCCTACTGGTTAAGGTCTTAACTCTTACTCTGGCCTAATAGCTAAGGTCTTAACTCTTACTAAGGCCTAATAGCTAAGGTCTTAGACTCGTACTCTGGCCTAATGGTTAAGGTCTTAACTCTTACTCTGGCCTAATAGCTAAGGTCTTAGACTCGTACTCTGGCCTAATGGTTAAGGTCTTAACTCTTACTCTGGCCTACTAGTTAAGGTCTTAACTCTTACTCTGGCCTAATAGCTAAGGTCTTAGACTCGTACTCTGGCCTAATGGTTAAGGTCTTAACTTTTTTTCTGGCGTAATAGCTAAGGTCTTAGACTCGCACTCTGGCCTAATAGCTAAGGTCTTAGACTCGTACTCTGGCCTAATGGTTAAGGTCTTAACTCTTACTCTGACCTACTGGTTAAGGTCTTAACTCTTACTCTGGCCTAATAGCTAAGGTCTTAGACTCGTACTCTGGCCTAATAGCTAAGGTCTTAGACTCATACTCTGGCCTACAGGTTGAGGTCTTAACTCTTACTCTGGCCTACTGGATAAGGTCTTAACTCTTACTCTGGCCTATTAGCTAAGGTCTTCGACTTGTACTCTGGCCTACTGGTTAAGGTCTTATCTCTTACTCTGGCCTAACAGCTAAGGTCTTAACTCTTACTCTGGCCTAATAGCTAAGGTCTTAGACTCGTACTCTGGCCTAATGTTTATGGTCTTAATTCTTACACTGGCCTACTGGTTAAGGTCTTAACCCTTACTCTGGCCTAATAGCTAAGGTCTTAGACTCGTACTCTGGCCTACAGGTTAAGGTCTTAACTGTTACTCTGGCCTACTGGTTAAGGTCTTAACTCTTACTCTGGCCTAATAGCTAAGGTCTTAGACTTATACTCTGGCCTACTGGTTAAGGTCTTAACTCTTACTCTGGCCTAATAGCTAAGGTCTAAGACTCGTACTCTGGCCTAATGGTTAAGGTCTTAACTTTTACTCTGGCCTAATAGCTAAGGTCTTAGACTCGCACTCTGGCCTAATAGCTAAGGTCTTAGACTCGTACTCTGGCCTAATGGTTAAGGTCTTAACTCTTACTCTGGCCTAATAGCTAAGGTCTTAGACTCGTACTCTGGCCTAATAGTTAAGGTCTTAACTCTTACTCTGGCCTACTGGTTAAGGTCTTAACTCTTACTCTGGCCTAATAGCTAAGGTCTTAACTCTTACTCTGGCCTAATAGCTAAGGTCTTAGACTCGTACTCTGGCCTAATAGTTAAGGTCTTAACTCTTACTCTGGCCTACTGGTTAAGGTCTTAACTCTTACTCTGGCCTAATAGCTAAGGTCTAAGACTCGTACTCTGGCCTAATAGCTAAGGTCTTAGACTCGTACTCTGGCCTACTGGTTAAGGTCTTAACTCTTACTCTGGCCTAATAGCTAAGTTCTTAACTCTTACTCTGGCCTACTGGTTAAGGTCTTAACTCTTACTCTGGCCTAATAGCTAAGGTCTTAGACTCGTACTCTGGCCTAATAGCTAAGGTCTTAACTCTTACTCTGGCCTAATAGCTAAGGTCTTTAACTCGTACTCTGGCCTAATGGTTAAGGTCTAAACTCTTTCTCTGGCCTACTGGTTAAGGTCGTAACTCTTACTCTGGCCTAATAGTTAAGGTCTTAGACTCGTACTCTGGCCTAATAGCTAAGGTCTTAGACTCGTACTCTGGCCTAATGGTTAAGGTCTTAACTCTTACTCTGGTCTACTGGTTACGGTCTTAACTCTTACTCTGGCCTAATAGCTAAGGTCTTAGACTCGTACTCCGGCCTAATAGCTAAGGTCTTAGACTCATACTCTGGCCTACTGGTTAAGGTCTTAACTCTAACTCTGGCCTAATAGCTAAGGTCTTAGACTCGTACTCTGGCCTAATACCTAAGGTCTTAGACTCGTACTCTGGCCTAATGGTTAAGGTCTTAACTCTTACTCTGGTCTACTGGTTAAGGTCTTAACTCTTACTCTGGCCTAATAGCTAAGGTCTTAGACTCGTACTCTGGCCTAATAGCTAAGGTCTTAGACTCATACTCTGGCCTACAGGTTGAGGTCTTAACTCTTACTCTGGCCTACTGGTTAAGGTCTTAACTCTTACTCTGGCCTAATAGCTAAGGTCTTAGACTCGTACTCTGGCCTACTGGTTAAGGTCTTAACTCTTACTCTGGCCTAACAGCTAAGGTCTTATTTTTTACTCTGGCCTAATAGCTAAGGTCTTAGACTCGTACTCTGGCCTAATAGCTAAGGTCTTAGACTCGTACTCTGGCATACTGGTTAAGGTCTTAACTCTTACTCTGGCCTAACAGCTAAGGTCTTATTTCTTACTCTGGCCTAATCGCTAAGGTCTTAGACTCGCACTCTGGCCTAATGTTTATGGTCTTAACTCTTACACTGGCCTACTGGTTAAGGTCTTATCCCTTACTCTGGCATAATAGATAAGGTGTTAGACTCGTACTCTGGCCTACAGGTTAAGGTCTTAACTCTTACTCTGGCCTACTGGTTAAGGTCTTAACTCTTACTCTGGCCTAATAGCTAAGGTCTTAGACTTATACTCTGGCCTACTGGTTAAGGTCTTAACTCTTACTCTGGCCTAATAGCTAAGGTCTTAACTCTTACTCTGGCCTAATAGCTAAGGTCTTAGACTCGTACTCTGGCCTACAGGTTAAGGTCTTAACTTTTACTCTGGCCTACTGGTTAAGGTCTTAACTCATACTCTGGCCTAATAGCTAAGGTCTTAGATTTATACTCTGGCCTACTGGTTAAGGTCTTAACTCTTACTCTGCCTAATAGCTAAGGTCTTAACTCTTACTATGGCCTAATAGCTAAGGTCTTAGACTCGTACTCTGGCCTAATGGTTAAGGTCTTAACTCTTACTCTGGCCTAATAGCTAAGGTCTTAGACTCGTACTCTGGCCTAATGGTTAAGGTCTTAACTCTTACTCTGGCCTACTAGTTAAGGTCTTAACTCTTACTCTGGCCTAATAGCTAAGGTCTTAGACTCGTACTCTGGCCTAATGGTTAAGGTCTTAACTTTTTTTCTGGCGTAATAGCTAAGGTCTTAGACTCGCACTCTGGCCTAATAGCTAAGGTCTTAGACTCGTACTCTGGCCTAATGGTTAAGGTCTTAACTCTTACTCTGACCTACTGGTTAAGGTCTTAACTCTTACTCTGGCCTAATAGCTAAGGTCTTAGACTCGTACTCTGGCCTAATAGCTAAGGTCTTAGACTCATACT